>NC_143015.1:45650056-45822556 GCF_055824585.1 Amblyomma mixtum | reverse complement strand
ATCATTTCTTAAAATGGCCCGAAAAGGCACATAGCCACTATTTTTTCCGTGACGCTGTTATCGGCAGCGCTGCTACTGGCTAGAGAGTTGACAGGCGATTACGATAGTCGGTATGTGAAATGGGAACGCAGCTCTTCATGCGCCACCTGCGTAACAGGCCATATAATTGGCACAAGGTTACGATAGGCGGTAATGCGAAATAGTGTGTCAATTTTTTGGCCTCCAGCAGCGCTGCTGATGGCAGCGTTACGGAAAGAATAACTGCTTTCTTCCTTTTTGGGTCAGTTTAAGAAATTATTTTCTAGGAAGGTGTCTTGTAAAGAGCTGCGCTCCAATTTTTCATTACCAACTGTCGTAACTGTCTCAATTTTTTGGCCTCCAGCAGCGCCGCTGATAGCAGCGTTACGGTCAGAAAAGTGGCGGTCTGTTTTTTTCAGGCCACTTTAAGGAATAATTTTCATGGAGCAGGGTTGAACCGTGTTAGAAACGGAAGATAGTTTGCAAAAGAAAAAATATGCTGCCTGAAGTATTCGCAGTAATAATAATGCTCCGTATGGTGCTTAGTCCTATTCATGGAGTTTAGTATATATCCACTCTGTGTAACTTCACGGAGAGCTCCGAGTTTGAAATCACCATGGCGCTACTGTCGGCTCTCACCCTTTTTTTTAACCTATCTAAAATATATATACCTACCAGACAACCTGTTTAATATATTGTTATTGTAATGCAGGGCAAACCTCTACAAGAATCGGCCAATTTATTTAAATTCGTTTCCGACAGTACTCTGTTCCTAGTAAACCAATCTCTAGACAGTGCCAGAGGTTGCTGCACAATTTGATAACTATGTTAAAGCAAATTTCATAGAGATAGATACCAATGAAGTGGCATAGAAGGTAACATTTCTTGCTTATTCGTTATAAAAAGGACTCTAGTACGCACAATATAAAAAATAAACGCAAAAAAAAGGTCCAATGCTGTTAAAAATCAGAATGTGCAACTGAGGATGACCGGAGTGATTGGAGTGTAATAAATCACCGGTAAGTTAGTAATTAATTTGCACATATGAGGTGGACAGTGCGCTCGCTTCTGGCAAATCCACCCACTGCGCGTCCTCTGCGAACAGACTTCTCAGTCGATGCGCCCGTGACGTTTAAAACATTTCGCAGCAATTGCAGCGCATATTTCGCTTTTCTGCTTATGATTTAAGTGCATATAAAAAATATGTGTGTTTACGGTGTCGCTTCAGACGTCTAACACTCGTCTATATACAACTGTTTTTTGTGTCCACTTCTCTTTCTTAGTGCTGCGACGGCAAGGTGGACGTCGTTGTAGTGGATGGCCGACACGAGGACTTCGTGCTCGGGAGGGGTGCGCAACAGTGCGCGGCCATCATCAGTCGGCAGGTGCAGCAGCGCAAGTCCACAGCCTAAGCAAGAATACTCCTGTAAGGAGCTAAAATGAGAGTAAGCTGTCTACTAGCTTACTGCCTTTTATAAAAGGAAGTGAGCTAGAGGACAGCTTACTCTCATTTTAGCACCTTCTTTTAGAGTGCAAGGTGCCCGTGCCATGAAGAAATAAAAGCGCTTGCATGTCGTGACTGCCACCTTTCCGCTATGAGCAAATAAAGGAACTACACAGTCAAAAAAAAAATTGCACCCTTAAAGGTGCAGGGCTCATGACAGCACCCTTTCCGCACCCTTACTTTTTCTTACTTTTTTTTTAATGGTGGCTGAGCACGTTAAGCACCTTTAATACACCAATGCACCCTTCAAAGGTGCACGGGTGCAAGGCTGTTGTACCTCCTTTGGCTGCAAGGGTGTGTGAGGGTGTACGGGTGCACCTTGACTCGTCGAGCAACACTCCAGTAGTTCAATCGACAGTGCTTTTAAAATGATGTGAGGTTTTCGAGCTTTCCATTAAATGACAGCTGCAGCCTTGATGCGAGCAGCTATGACTGTGATATGTGCCCCTTTAATGTGATATATAACTGAATTATTTTAGCTCAAGTGCTAAGCATCACTGACTCCAAATAAGGGCTCCCTGAAATGGCATATATAAACTTGGCGAAAGTATACGGGTTATGGCAAGTAAGTATTGCACACTGCTGTGGCGTCTTCGGTGTCGAACTCTTTCCCCTCAGTAGCTTTCTATGACTCAGTGCAGTTAAGGTGATACCTGCTTATGTTCCTTTGGCAAAAATATGTGGCACAATATAGCAGCATCATATTACTGTGCGAGCGGGTTTGCTGGAAGTTTGCCTCCTTTAGCAAGCCCTTTTTTATCTTTTTTTTTAAATATATTCAGCAAAATAATGCCGTGAACGTCATGCAGACATCACAAATGTGACTCCACAGCAAGGAGGTTTAGAAACACCGCGAAAGACACATCTGTGTATTGTAATTATAGTTGGAGATGCCACAACTGTAGCGAAAAGTCAGACAAGCCATCGGCAGCTCTCCGTAGGAAATGCTTAGCTTCCCTTCAAGAGTGCACCCGGAAAAAAATTGATAGGCGCCTTTTAAAGCAATGAAAACCTATGAAACAGTAAAGCAATCGGAAAGAGGGTCTAGGTCTTATGATCCCACCCTTACTTAGGGTGCGACAAGCATACCTTGCACCCATTTGGGTGGTCGGAAAAAAAGGGTGCAACTGTAACGATCCGACCCTTACTGTGGGTGCGACGAGCATACTTTGCGCCCTTTTGGGAGGGTGCATAGGTGTGAGTTATAGACACGGAAATGTACCCTTAAGTGTGCAATTTTTTTTTACAGTGTAACACAAAGGGTGCTCTTTCTGCTGTTCCCATTGTCCTTTACATAACTCAGCATACCCCAGTGCGTAGTTAACAGGTCCGACGATCTCCCGATTTCCCAAACTGCTTCCACATCAGGGTTTTTTATCCGGTGTTGTTCTTGCGGGCATTATAAGGAAAACTTTGCCATACAGTGGTGGTAAAAACTAGCGCTCTCTCCTGTGTCCAAAACATCCTACGGAAGAGACTGTTTCAAGGCCCGTAGGCGCAACGGAAAGGAGTGGTAAAATTAATGCAGTATTTTGCAGACAAAAACCAAAAATGAAACTATAAGATAGTTTGGACCATGAACTTGAAGTTTATGCTGTCACAAATTGACTGGGCAACCAGGAAGCCGGTTTAATTCAGTGATGATTCTTACTTTAATGCAATAATGGTTTCAATAAGTCCGGCAATATGCCCTATCAACTGAGTGCTTATGATGGATGCGAAATATCTGGCTGTGGTGAAAACATTTGTTTTCAGGAAAGTATTAGACTAATACATTTTATGAAAGAGACAGAGGCGAGAGTACTTGCGGCGTAATGAAATGTCAGGCAGACCGACTGTTTTTGTTGTCATATACATGACGCCCGAATGACGCGATTAATTAGAATAAAACAGATGCCTTGCTTCTGATTGCTTTCAAGGAAAATGCTAAGGTCACTAGGAGCAGGGTGACATATGGCATAAGTGTATTATAATTTTAAACCAGCAAGTGTTTTGTAGAAATAAGGTTAAGTGAGGTGGTCTCTGAGGAAAAGTTGGTTCTTATATTGCTCTGTTAGTGACATATTTACTATGCGCGTATCATGAAAGATTGTTCCTGATATGGATTCCAAAATACTTGGTTTGGATTGGTTTATGGGGTTTAACGTCCCAAAGCGACTAAGGCTATGAGAGACGCCGTAGTGGAGGGCTCCGGAAATTTCGACCACCTGGGGTTCTTTAACGTGCACAGACGTCGAACAATACACGGGCCTCTAAAACTCCGCCTCCATCGAAATTCGACCACCGCGGCCGAGATCGAACCCGCGTCTTTCGGGTCAGCAGCTGAGCGCCATAACCACTGAGACAACGCGACGGCTCTAGGAGTATTCATTAGAGGTTATTTGCAGAGTACTGTTAAAGAGAAAGTCCTTGAGCCATAGAAATTTCTTTGGGACAATATTGCCGCTCGGCGCCTGCACCGCCAGGATAGATATTCGCGGCATCATCTTCATGGCTGCTTCGCTGTGCTGGCTCAGCGCTCCAAGGACCTGATCCTCGGCCTCAATTTTATTAGCAAAAGTGATGCTATCATCGACCTCCGCAAACTCCCCGTAACGTTCTCCACCCCGTTCAACATAGCTGACGACAGTGCGTCAGGCAGGCTAGTTTTTCTTGTGACCGACGACCACATCACTCTACCACCGCGTGCAAGCTTGTTTGTTCCAGTGCAGTATGACAACCCCCGTGCGTCTAACGGCATCAAAGAAGCAAATCTGTAGTTACTGCTGAACCAATAAGTACGCATCGCTCGGGCGTCGTTGCTCTGCGGAACCAGTGAACTAAGCTTCTAGTCACGAACTTCAGCGCCGAATACCACAAATTGCGAACAAATATAGTCATCGCTTATTTCGATGAAATTAGCGACCCCGCCGCCCACTGGGTGTTGTCAACGCCCAGCGACACCTCTCCAGGCGGACTTAGTCGAACAGTTAAGGCTGACATGAATCCTGTGTAGTGTGCCAAGTGTGACAGGTTCCGCTACCACCATGCGCCGACACTGCGCTGCGCCTGACGACGACGAAGTTATGCGCCGACACTACGCTGCGCCTGACGACGACGAAGTTCCCCCGCTCTCTTCTCTAACAGACCCCTTTCGTTGCGTCGTCCAATCTGTCAGCCTATACCCTATTAATTCTCCTTTTCCTCTAAAGCTCCTAATCATTCCAACAGTTCACCGCCTGTGTCTTGGCCACTCCCCCGTAGTGGGTATGTGCCATTCTACTCGAGGCCAACCAACCAACCAATCTCTTGGTGCTGGCTACGCCCGTCTACGCTGCCAGACCCTGCACAGCGGTTCGGTCTCTTGAGGACGCCTAATAAACGCACCCCTACAATTGGTGGAGGTGCTGGGTACGTCCCCTACCAACCTGGAACTCCGGAGCCGTACGCTGCCGCCTGTGTCAACCATGCCAAATGAGACTGCCCCAACACCGGCGGCCAGTTCAACCACCGTCATTTGTTCTGGCGCCATCCGGAAGCGTGACCCTGCCCTCTTCAGTGGCACTGCCGACCAAGATGTTGACGACTGGTTGTCATCGTATGAGCGAGTGAGCAGCTACAACAAATGGGATGACACTATCAAGCTGAGTAACGTCATCTTTTATCTCACGGACGTGTCGAACCTCTGGTTTCGAAACCATGAGGCGGACCTACCCACTTGCCCCGTATTTAAGAAGAGTTTTGCGGAAGTATTCGGCCGCCCTGCGGTGCGCAAGCTCCGTGCCGAACAGCGCTTACGGGACCGCGCTCAACACACCGACGAGACCTTCACAAGTTACATTGAGGACATCGTTGACCTCTGCAAACGTGTCAACGCCGCCATGCCAGAAGCGGACAAGATCCACCACATCCTCAAAGGCATCGCTGACGACGCATTTCAGATGCTCCTCGCGAAAAATCCTACCACCGTCAGTGAGGTTATTAAGCTTTGCCAGAGCTACGACGAGCTCCGCAAGCAGCGCGCTTCCACACGGCGTGCCGGTGTCTGCGACGAGGCCCTCTCTACACTGGCCCTGGGCGGTACTTCTCCTGAGGACTCCCCTCTTCTCAACCAAATCAAAGCCTTCGTTCGTGAAGAGGTCGCTCGCCAGCTGTCCCTCATATCACATTTTCAAGACCCCGCCCGCCAAGTTCCTGACTCGACCCCGTCTTTGGCTCCTACCATTCGCCGTGTCGTGCAAGACCAAGTCGCTGACCTGCTACCGTCAAGCCCTGTGCTCCCGCCTGTGACAGCACCCCTGACGTACGCCCAAGCAGTGGCCAGGCCACGACATACGCCGGCACCCGATTCCTACCAGGCCGCCCCTTCTTTCCGTCTGCCGCCGACGTCTGAGCCCCCGTCTCAAGCTCCGTTCTCAAGAGTTCGCCCACATCCTACGAATCCCTGGCGTACTGCGGACAACCGACCCATCTGTTACGCCTGTGGTCGTCCCGGCCATGTCGCGCGGCTTTGCCGCCAGCGCCTTCCGCCTTCTCGACCTGATCTGCGCTCCTACCCGTACGATGCTGAACTATCCTCGCCGAAAAGTCCACCTGGTCCCCCCTTTGTTTCCCCTGATCGCCAAATTTACACAACTCGCCGATCGCCTTCCCCTCGACGCCGTTCCCCTTCTCCGATGCTGCGACGTTCTAGCTCCGCACTTGAGGGAAACTAACAGCCGCAGTTCCGGGGGCAAGAACTGCGCTTGTTTCGAACTCCTCAAGTCCTCCGAGTCGTCCCGCTAATGTAATCGTAGTGTTCGTGGAAGGTGCCAAGGTTCTCGCCCTCGTCGACACGGGCGCTGCAGTATCTGTTATAAGTGAAGCTCTCTGCCGCCGACTCCGCAAAGTGACTACCCCACTTTCTGACTTTTCGCTTCGCACCGCCTCATCACAGCGCATTCATCCCTCAGCCGCATGTACGGCCCGTGTCCTCATTCAAGATGTTTTGTACACCATCGAGTTTATTGTGCTGTCTCACTGCTCACATGACATCATCCTGGGATGTGACTTCCTTTCGACCCATCGTGCAGTTATTGACTGCGCTTGAGCTGAAATCGCCTTTTCTCCGCTGTGTGACGCTCCCTTTTGCGACGTACCTACGCAGGCTGCCAAACTTGTGGTCTCGACTGATACCGACATTCCTCCGTTTTCTGCTGCCCTCGTACCCCTCTCCTGTGCCGGCGTCACTCATTCAACTGTTTTCTTCACGCCTTCCGAAACCGCTTCCCGCCATCCCTGCCTCCTGCTTCCCTTTGCTGTTCTGACGATCGACCATGGACAAAGTGCAATTTACGTCTCGAACCCATCTTCGTGCCCGTCAGCAGTGCTCCGAGGTGAATGCCTCGGGCGTATTGAAGAACTTGATTCCTGCCTTCCCTACCCTATTCTTGATACCACCGCTTCCTTCGATGTCGATGTGCTCAGCTCCTGTGATGTTAAGAATGACCCACCGCCCTCCGACGTCTTCCACCGTGCCATTGACGCTGACCTTCCACCCGCGCTACGTGATCAACTCGTCGCCCTCCTCCAGCGCTTCAGGTCTTCTTTCGATCTTCCTCAGACTGCCTTGGGCCGTACGTCTGTCGTTGCGCACACCATCGACACCGGTACACACGCCCCTCTTCGCCAGCGCCCCTATCGTGTCTCGGCTTCTGAGCGCCGCGTCATTTCTGATCACGTGGACTACATGCTCCGTCGGGGTGTCATACAGCCCTCTCACAGTCCCTGGGCGTCTCCTGTTGTGTTGGTAAAAAAGAAAGATGGTTCCATCAGGTTCTGTGTTGATTACCGCCGGCTCAACAACATCACACGCAAGGACGTCTATCCCCTGCCACGAATCGATGACGCCCTGGACTGCTTGCAAGGAGCTGAGTATTTCTCCTCGCTGGATTTGAGGTCAGGTTACTGGCAGGTGCCTATGGCTGACACTGATCGCTCAAAAACTGCCTTCATAACACCTGACGGCTTATATGAGTTCAACGTCATGCCGTTTGGCCTTTGCAACGCCCCGGCAACTTTCGAACGCCTGATGGACACCATCCTTAGTGGACTCAAGTGGGAGAGTTGTCTTTGCTATCTCGATGACATCGTCGTCTTTTCTGCGGACTTTTCTTCTCATCTCATCCGCCTGGAGCGCGTTCTGACTTGTCTTACTAACGCTGGGCTCCAGATGAATTTGAAAAAGTGCCGCTTTGCTGCCCGACAACTCACCATTTTAGGACATGTAGTCTCTAAAGACGGCATTCTTCCGGACCCCGCCAAACTTCGTGCAGTTGCCGAATTTCCGAAGCCCACCTCACTGAAGCAGCTCCGTAGCTTCGTTGGCCTTTGCTCGTACTTCCGTCGCTTCATCTTAAATTTCGCCTCGATCATCGCTCCTCTGACCCAGCTACTCGCAGGCAGCTCCAACCTCTCCGCGTGGACGCCTGCTTGCGATGACGCCTTCGACACCTTGCGCCGCCTTTTGGTTTCGCCTCCTATCCTGCGCCACTTTGACCCGACTGCGCCTACTGAGATCCACACTGACGCCAGCGGTATTGGACTGGGTGCCGTTCTCACCCAACGCAAACCTGGCTTCCGTGAATATGTGGTCGCCTACGCCAGTCGGACCTTGAGCAAAGCGGAGGCCAACTATTCTGTTACCGAACGAGAATGTTTGGCCATCATTTGGGCCATTGGAAAATTTCGTCCCTATGTCTACGGTCGCCCGTTCTGTATAGTAACCGACCACCATGCCCTGTGCTGGCTGGCCTCTCTCAAAGACCCGTCAGGCCGCCTAGCTCGCTGGGCTCTGCGATTGCAGGAGTATGACATTCATGTCATTTACCGCTCCGGCCTCAAGCATAATGACGCGGACGCTCTTTCCCGCTCGCCGCTACCTAGTGCTTCATCGCCTGCTCCTGTGTCTGCTTACGACTTGTCCTCGCTTGCCACTGCCGACATGTCAACCGAGCAGCAGAAAGACCCTTGGATCGCCAGTCTTATTAACTTCCTTTCGAGTCCTACGACTGATAATTCGTCCCGTTCTCTCTTACGTCAAGCCCGTCACTTTTCTATTCGGGACGGTCTCCTCTACCGTCGCAATTACCTGTTCGACGGACGCAAATGGCTCCTAGTGATCCCCCGCCATCTACGCACCGACATTTGCGCCGCTTTTCATGCGGACCCACAGTGTGCCCACGGCGGCGTGTTGAAAACCTACACGCGTCTGCGTCTTCGATTCTACTGGCGTGGCATGTACCGCTTTGTTCGCCACTTTGTGCGATCTTGCCCATCCTGTCAACGGCGTAAATGTCCGCCTCACACCTCGCCTGCTCCACTGCAACCGTTACCCTGCCCTGCCCGCCCGTTTGACCGCGTTGGCATAGACCTCTACGGCCCCCTCCCTCCCACTCCCGCTGGTCACCGCTGGATTATCGTGGCCGTGGATCATCTCACACGTTATGCTGAAACGTCTCCATTACCATCTGCCTCCGCCCGCGACGTGGCTTCCTTTCTTCTAAAGAACCTGATTCTTCGCCATGGTGCTCCTCAAGAACTGCTCAGCGACCGTGGACGCGTATTCCTGTCTGACGCTCTTGAGGCCCTCCTCAAGGAATGCCGCATTATCCATCGAACCGCTTCGTCTTACCACCCTCAGACCAACGGCCTGACCGAGCGTTTCAATCGAACCCTCAGTGACATGCTGTCCATGTACGTCGACGCCAACCACTCCAACTGGGACCAAGTTCTTCCCTTCGTCACCTACGCATATAACACTGCGACACAAACCACCACTGGATTCTCTCCCTTCTTTCTTCTGTACGGCCGCGAGCCCCCCTGCACGATGGATACTCTTCTTCGCTACCGACCCGACATTTCCGAGTCCACGCCACTGTCCGACGCTGCCAGGTACGCCGAAGAATGCCGCCAGCTTGCTCGCTCGTTTACCACGCAGACCCAGTGGCAGCAAAAACATGACCGCGACACTTCCGCGGCCTCTACCTCCTACCCTGCCGACTCCCTTGTGTGGCTCTGGGTGCCTCCTACAACTCCCGGCCTTTCGCGGCAACTGCTGCATCGCTATCATGGTCCCTACCGGGTTCTCAAGCAAACATCTCCGGTCAATTATATTGTTGAGCCTGTTGCACCCGCTGCGGACTTGCGTCGCCGTGGCCGCGAAACCGTCCACGTCGACCGACTGAAGCCGTACTACGACCCCTCTGTTCTTCCTTCCCCTTAAGACGCCAGGATGGCTCCTTTTCACCCGGGGGAAACTGTAGTGTGCCAAGTGTGACAGGTTCCGCTACCACCATGCGCCGACACTGCGCTGCGCCTGACGACGACGAAGTTATGCGCCGACACTACGCTGCGCCTGACGACGACGAAGTTCCCCCGCTCTCTTCTCTCTTGGTGCTGGCTACGCCCGTCTACGCTGCCAGACCCTGCACAGCGGTTCGGTCTCTTGAGGACGCCTAATAAACGCACCCCTACACCTGATTTAAACACTGATCAGCAACGCCGCCTGCGAACCATCTTCGACTCTTCTCATGACAGCTTTGCGACCACCTCTAAGGTCAGGCAGACGTCCATAATAAAACATCGGATCGTACTTGATTACATCGTGAACATCGGTATCGAATCTAGGAGAAAGAACGTGAGGCGATACGGGTGCAGGTTGTCAAAATTCTCCAAGATAATGTTACACAGCCGTCTTCAAGCCCATGAGTTTCGCCCGTTGTGCTGGTCGCCAAGAAGGACGGGACACTCCGATTTTGTGTGGACTATCGAAGAATTAACAAATTTACCAAAAAGGGCGTTTACCACGAATCGATGACTCTTTCGACCGGCTGCGTCATGCCCGCTACTTTTCGTCTCTTGACCTCCGCAGTGGGTACTGACAGATGAAGGCGGATGAACGGGACGCGTATTCGCCAACTGCAGCCTGTACAGCCACAAGGCTTGAAACCACGGTGAACTGATCACGGTGACTGAAGATTGTCACAACGGCTTACCTAAAAGGGATAATAAATCCTCTTAAACGGCGTTATATGCCACTAAGCATCACGATTTGCGACCTAAAAGGGAAATAATGGAAAAAAATGAAATTAAAAAAACAATAAAGTTACAGTACAGAGAGCGGAGTCGAACGGCCGACCTTCCATACGCAACACGTGCCTCTAATCCACAGCGCCATAGCGGCGATGTCAAGTCGTCGTTCTGAATGAATATTTATAACCAGCCTTAATGTGGCTGCTACCTGCCGGTGGGCGGCGCTGTCATCGCTGGCTGTACCGGCTGCATTTGGCGAACACGCGAACGGGACCGCGAGAAGACAGCGTTCGTTACTCCCGACGGGTTGTACGAGTTCAAGGTGCTGTCCTTTGGCTTGTGTTCCGCTCCTGCCACCATCCAAAGAATAACTGACACTGTCCTCGTTGAGCTCAAATGGCAGTCACTGCCTCGCCTACCTTGACGATGTTGGCATTTTTTTGTGCCACCTACGACGAGCATATCAAGCACTTGAGTGCAGTACTGGAGGTCGTAAGACCAGCCGGCCTCTCGCTCAAACCAGAAAAATGCCACTTTGCGTTCCAGCGACTGAAGTTTCTGGGCCATGTAGTGGGTGCTGGGGGTTTAGCCCTTACCCCGACAAGACAGCTGCCGTCGCTACGCTTCCGACCCCCACTGACAAGCATGCTGTGCGCCGTTTTTGGATCTCCGCGCCTATCACAGACGTGTTGCGCGAGACTTCTCCCGCCTAGCCGAGCCTCTAACTCGCTTGACAAAGGACGAGCAACTTTTCTTCTGGTCCCAAGAACAACAGGAGTTCTTCAAGGACCTCAGAGGCCGCCTCCAAACTACACCCATCCTTGGCCGCTTTGACGAGGAGGCAGACATGGAACTCCGCACCGATGCCAGCTACGTGGGCCTGGGTGCCGTTGTCTTTCAGTGGGAAGATGGTGTTTAGCGCTGGTTGCTTACGCAAGCTACACACTGTCGCGATCTGAGAACCTTGCTGTCGTTTGGGCGGTAACGAAATTTCGCCCGTACTTGTATGGTCGCCGATTTCGAGTCGTGAATGATCTCCACTCCCTTTATTGGCTCGCGAACGCGCTGGCCTACGCGAGGGATCATTACCCCTCGGGTAGGCCAGCGCGTTGGAGCCTCCGGCTGCAGGAATTTGACGTTATCATCGTATCCAAGTCTGGCAACATACTCAGTGATGCAGGTTGCCTGCCCCGTGCTCCTATCCCTTACACCACTGCTAACATAGAAGATGATGCCTCTTTTAATGGCGCTTTGGCCACGTCCGTCCTCGCTCATCAACAGAGAGACGACACCGAGCTGCGACCCCTCATAGAGTACGTCGAAGGCCGCGCCTCGCCGCCGCCCCGTTTCGTCACGCGCGGGCTGTCGTCGTTCTGCTTGCGGGGCGGCATCTTCTACAAGGAAACTATGGCCCCACGGTCACTTTGTACCTGCTCATGGTTCCAACGGTGCTTCGAGACAAAGTTCTGCGCGCATGCCACGACGAGATTTATTCCGGCCACCTCGGCTTTTCTCGCAAGTTGGCTCGGGTACGTCAGAAGTATTACTGGCCGAGGCTTGCTACAGCTTTGCAGCGGTATGTTGGCTTGCCGCAAGTTCCAACGTCGGCAAACACCGCCTGTCTAGCCGGCCGGCCTACTGAAGCCCATTGATTCGCCTCGAATTCCTTTCCACCAAGCCGGCACAGAATTGCTGGGACCATTTCCGACATCATTATTGGGCAACAGGTACAGTCTTTGTCAAAAGTAACCAGGCTGCATGGCTTGCTTCTAGCTCGTACAGTGGAGCCTTTACGGCTTCCCTGAAGATGAAATGGTCGTTAAAGGTAAAGACTGGGGCTCCTCTTACCTTCCAACACCTCTCGATCTTTAGGAAAGCCACAAGGGCTCCACTATACAAGCTAGAAGAAAATCATGCAGCCCGGTTACTTTTGACAAAGACTGTACATACGTTATAATTGACCCCGTCTACCTCACCTGGTATTGTTAGACAAAAGTCTTTCCCTGCGGCACCGCTGCTGAAATTGCTAACTTTTTCATCTTTACCATAGTCCTCCGTCACGGTGCCCCTGCAGTCGTTTTAACTGATAGAGGCACGGCATTTACATCAGCCCTTACAAAGAAGTTATGTGGCTCAGTGGCACCAGTCACCGCCTAACCACTGCATACCGTCCACAAACAAATTGACTTACTGGGCGGCTCAATAAGACCATTGTCGACATGCTGTCTATGTACGTCGGCGCTGACCATAACAAGTGGGACCAGGTCTTGCCTTACGTCACGTTCGCCTATAACTCGGCTCTTCAAGAGACGACGCGCTTCACACCGTTCCAGTTGGCGCACGGTCGCGAAGCCACGACTATGCTCGACGCAATGTTACTGCCACATGTCCCTTCCCTCGTTGGAGTTGAAAAGTTCGTTCAGCAGGCAGAGGCCGCCCGCCAACTGGCTAGACAGCGAACCCGTACCCAGCAAGGAATCGATGCTCAACGCTACAACCTCCATCACTGGTCGCTCATTTGTTCGCCATAGCATTGTCAGCGATGTAGTAGATCAGACTAAAGGTATAGTCGAGGGTTTGACGGCATACCGTCTGGTCAGGAATCATGGTGATGAGGATTGCTGGTCACTGGCCAAAGTCAATAAAGAAAGACGTTTCGGGAGCGCTACGGCTCCCTTGTTCACTATGAAGCAATCGGCGCACGGATCCGTCCTTTTGTAGCACTCAGTAGCGTTTTTAATGATTTAGCATAGATAGGATGTAGAGTCCCGTCATTCCTGTTTAGTGTGTTAGACGATGTCTGTATGATAAGCGACTCAAAATTCTGCCGTGCTGATGTGTTCTTTTCTGTTTTCAATATCTTTACTTGATCCCAGTTAATCTCGTGGCCGGATTCTTGCACATGCACGGCGATGGCGTTAGATGTTACTTTCTGGTTTCGGACGTCGTTGTGGTGCTCTCTCAGGCGTCTCCTAAAGTCCTTTGTCTCACCAATATATATTGATGAGCAATCGGCGCAGTCAATTTTGTACACTACGCCTGGAAACCTTTCACGGGGGAGCCTGTCCTTCACATTCACCAGTGCTGTTCGTACCTTGCCAGCAGGGACGTGCGCGATGTTGACACCATGCTTGCGGAAAACAAGTGCAAGCGCTTCGCTAATTCCCGCTACGTATGGGACAGCAGCTCGTTTTTCTTTTGGTTTTTCTGTGCTCTCGATTTCTTCGGAGGCAGGCTGATTCGCTGGCATTTTTCTTTCGGTGTTCCTGATGAAGGAAAGAGAATAACCGTTTCTTCGCAGATCGGATTCTATTATTTTCATTTCGCTCTTAAGATTGCCATCTTTACTGCAGACTTGTCTGGCACGGTTGATCAGGGAGACAACCACAGACCGTTTGTGAGCGACTGGGTGCACAGAACTGAAATGTAAGTATCTTCCGGAGTGCGTAGGTTTGCGGTAAACATTAAATGAAAGGCCAGTCGGAGTACGGGTTACCGTGGTGTCGAGAAATGGGAGGCAGCCGTCGGTTTCCTCCTCAACAGTGAACTTGATTGAGGGTTCAATGGCGTTCAGGTGGTCCAGGAAAAGGGTCATGTGCTTGCGCTCCAGGACACAGAAACAGTCGTCCACGTATCTTAGGAATATTTTTGGTCGCGGCTGGAAAGTAGTTAAAGCTTTCTTTTCGATGACTTCCATCGTGATGTTCGCCGCTGTCACCGAAATTGCTGCTCCCATTGCTGTGCCGAAAGTCTGTTGGTAAAAGGTGCCATTATACGTAAAATAGGTGTTAGCGAGACAGAAGCGCAATAGCTCGCATAGCTCTGCTGCGTCGAAAGGGGGCCGGTCTTGCCACGAGTCTTCATCTTCAAGGCGTTGCCTGCAAGCTTCAACGGCCAGATTGACCGGAACGCTGGTGAATAGTGAGCAGACGTCGAAAGACACGAGCATGTCGCTATCTTCAGGGACGATGGCTTTTACCTTGTTGATAAAATCGGACGAGTTCTTGACGTTCGTTTCTGTCTTTCCAACCAGTGGAGCCACAACACCATGAAGGTACTGTGACAGCGAGTGCACAGGAGACCTCCTGAAGTCTACTATTGGGCGTAGCAAGGTGCCTTCTTTGTGAACCTTTGGAAGCCCGTAAATGGCGGGTGCCGAGCCGTTCGTACATAGCAGCTGATAGTAGAGGCGTTTCATGGATGGTGGAAGGCCCTCGAAGATTTTTGCAAGCATTTTCTGAAGAGACGTCTGCACCTTTGATGTGGGGTCTTTTGGTAGTCGGCGATAGGTATTCTCGTCCTGCAGCAAGGTTTCCATTTTTTCCCGGTACGAAGAGCGGTCAAGGATTACAGTGACATTGCCTTTATCCGCAGGAAGAACTGCAATTTCATCGTTGGCCTGTAGGCTACGAATTGCCTTGCGTTCGTCTTGAGGCAGGGAGTAGTCTGGTGACGTCTTCTTCATACGAGACAGCACACCTATCGCCTTCGTCCTTACTTCATCTTGAACGTCTCGGTCGAGAAGTCGTACCACTCCTTCGACGGCGCAAGCAACCTTTCGTGGGTTCGGTACTTTCCCTTGGTTGAAGTTCAAACCTCGGCTGAGTAGTTTGGCTTCAGCAGGTTTCAGATTGTAGGATGACAGGTTCTTTGTCTGTAACACCTTCCTTTTTGCTGCATTGCGAGGCGTCGGTCGCTATTTCAATGTTTCTAGAAAGGATCCTTAAATGCTGGGTGGTAAGTTTTGCATTTTTGTGAAAAATTTCAAAGAAAAGTTTAACCGAGCACCTAGTGCTTAGCGCCGCCGGAAGGATGTTTTGAACTTGCACGTTTAAGGATCAAAAGAGTTTGCCTAAAGACAACCTGATGGATATGAAAACGAGGGCAATGGAAACCAAAAAAAAAAGGACGACGGATTGGTGTAGAAATTGAACTGTGAGTGGTGCAAGCGCGATTCTTATATCGTGAGATGGTTCTGCGCAGTCAGAAACAGAACTCTAGATAAGAGAGAGGGAATGCGCGCTTCAACGTGCAGCACGCTGTTAGTCACACACTTTGGGAGCCCAAAGCACATCCTAACAACTTCTCGCTTCAAAAGACGATCAGGCTTGTAAGCAGCCGAAACTGAAGCAGCACATATAGACGCAAGGGCGAACATGGTGATGAATAGGAATAGAACTCTGTACTATACTTAATAGGACATAATAATAAATAGTATATTAAATAGTACATTAAATAGCTCGTTGTGGTACACCTCTAGTTTGCTTGTACCCCCCGAAAACACACCGTTTTGAATGCAAAAATTCTCTTACGGAGAAATGCAGATATTTAAGCAACTAAATAAGCCTGAAAATAAGCTGCAACCTGTGCAATAGAATGCAGAGATCAACACTGCCGTAATCTTTGTATACGTCCAGCATATACAAAGCAGCGAACAATCTTTGATGTCGAGCAAGAAGAATTAGACTGTCGAGGTTGGCGTGCATATTCCATAACGAACATCATGGCTAGAAACCCCGTTGGCAGGGGCTAAAAGTAGTTCTGTGGTCCAAGAACCCCGAAACAACTGAAGAAAGCTCCGACAGACTAACTGGACTGATATAATTATTGACGTCATTAGCACAAACAACAGTGGTCGAAAAGGTAGAAGAGACCATAATCGCTTCTCTCTTGGCAGTTCATTTTATAGTCTCAATAGCTTCTCACGGAGTCTAAGCCAATGAGAGTAACTTTTGCGAGGTCGGGAGCTTATTTTCTCGACCGTAGAAAACCGAATATTGCACATCGGTTTCCTGACTTCGAGAGATAATCGAAATGCTGAATGTTATATTCGTGTTCGCTCCTGAGACTTTGCGTTAAAAGGCGGCTGCGATAAACTTATACTCATTCTATTTTTTGGAAACTGGCCATGAGGCATCTTTTTTTTATGCCGCTTTCCTCCGACTGTAATCCCTCGAACAATCTGCATTCCAATAACAAAAAGTGCTAACTTTTCACCACCGTACCAGGAACTCAGACTTTTTTGCGGCATTCCTTTAGAGCCACGCATACGCAAGTTGATTATTGGTCTTCGGTGATGTCTGAAATTGGCGCAAGGGCAGAGCGCGAACGCGTCAGTAATCAGTAATAATTGATACATGACCGAAACTAAGGAGTCGTAGGTGTTAAACGGCAGGAGGCATAGAAAAAAAAAACCGGAGTGGAAACCTAAGCTCCACCTCACGGGCATGACGCGATAACGTTAAGGGGTTAATTCCCATGAAATACGCTTGCTGCTACACATATACGTAACAACTACCTCGGCATACGATGAGCTGTTCTTTATACATGTGCTTCGTCATGATCATCAACTTTCCAACGAGAGCTTTTGGTGTCTCTCGCTGTATGTTCCCAAAGTGCGCTTGGCGGATGAAGCGACGTCCATGCAATCAGCCAGGGTTGGACGGTCTGTGCTGATGCCGCTATCACTTATTGGTACCAAAAGAAAGCGTATAGAAGGGATCACCATCAGCGTTGTGGACCACACTGTCATATGGGCTGGGCGTTGCCTTCTAAAGAAAGACTGCTATCGAAGGTAATGCATTTCTATGGGTCCAAAAGATTTTAAGTGTGCAAGATTTCTATACTTCATGAGCTGGCCTCGAAGATGTTATGTGTATCGTCTCCTGCAGGTTCTTCTCTTATCTGGCTCATCACGACGGAAGTATTCACAAGACACCAACCACCGAATAAGACGGCAACCATCGTAGAAACGCCTGCAATGAACACCTTGACAACGCTTGCGGAAGAAAACACCTCGTTACTGGTTGGTTCAAGCTCACCTTAGAAGTGGCCTCGATAAAGGAACTTTGGAGGCGGGCATTTGTGGCTGCGTATTGCTCCGGCACTATTTTCTAAGCGAAATATTTTTTTTCGGTAGTTTTCATTGCCAATATCCCGGTAGGTTGTCCAGTTTACCGCAGCTACTAGTGATAATTTGTTTTGGCTAAATCCCAAGGACGCTGAAAGGCTCCTGTAAATAAAATGTGCTCCAAATTCAGTCCCAATATCTTGCAGCTCTGAAGCAGCCTAAGCTGGCATCTCGTGCTGCCCACCTTTGGCCACGACGCTTAATTTCATTCAGTGAAAATCGGTCAAGGGCCGAATGAAGAAGCACAAAGTAAGTAGATGTCAAACAAATTAACAGAGAACGGAGCGCGGTGGCGGAACACTTCGAGGCATGTGTCCACAAGAGTGAGCTATTGTGCTGGACTCTGAGCCGCGCCCGGGCAGCAGGCTTTTACTTGGTTCATTGCATATTCAGCAGACACGGGGAAATGTTAACCGCTCCCTCGGAACCTTCCTTCCCTCTTAACGCGCGTTCACACTTGGGCATTCGGCGGCGAGAGCAAGCGAAATCCGCCGCCGATGTAAAGTTTTCTCGTTCACACCTCTCTGCCACCACACCGCCACTCATCGTCACCATGTAGTCTGCTCACGGCGTACACAGATATCATAAAAAAGAGGTCAATTTACACTTTATGCGTATTATAAGCGTATGCACGCTTACGTACGCTAAACACTGCTGTTTTGCGCGACGTTACACCTTCCTTAGAATCGAACTTTTACTTCAGCGTAATAGAGGTGCAACGATAAGCCCAGCATACTGTCGCCATCTCGTTGTCAGCACGGGACCATCTGGTCAAATGTTTATGGGAATCCTCCACGGTGGAGTAGATTTGTAATAAGGGAGTAATTACTCATTGGCATCCACCCAAGCGCAGACATACGGCTACAAAGGAAAGCTATGTAGCTTTCTTAGAAACTTCGCAGTTAAAGAAAAATTTGTCCTGGTCCGGGGTTCGAACCCGGGACCACCGCTTCACTGGAGCAGTCGCTCTACCAATTGAGCTAACCGGGGACGCGTGTTCGCCAAATGCAGCCGGTACAGCCAGCGATGACAGCGCCGCCCACCGGCAGGTAGCAGCCACATTACGGCTGGTTATAAATATTCATTCACAACGACGGCTTGACATCGCCGCTATGGCGCAGTGGATTAGAGGCACGTGTTGCGTATGGAAGGTCGGGCGTTCGACTCCGCTCCCTGTGCTGTAATTTTATTGTTTTTTTAATTTTTTTTACCATTTTTTCCCTTTTAGGTCGCAAATCGTAATGCTTAGTGGCATATGACGCCATTTAAGAGGATTTATTATCCCTTTTAGGTAAGCCGTTGTGACAATCTTCAGTCACCGTGATCAATTCACCGTGGTTTCAAGCCTTGTGGCTGTACAGGCTGCAGTTGGCGAATACGCGGGACACGGCAAGCTTATGGTAGGGCGAGAGAGCATTGATCAACAACTCGAAGTGGGAAGAGTGTTAGTCAAATGATTAATTAAATGATTAATTACTATCTTATTACAATTATACTCCGCCTTGGGGGATTCGCGATTAAAACAGCGCGATTTGAACACATTCTTACCATTTTCAACAATTAGAAACTTGCGCTGGCGATTGTGCGTGGTTTGTATTCGCGACTAACACTGCGCGATTTGAAACGGGGACGAAGGAAGGCACGCAAGTGCGAGCGCTGAATTATGAGCCACGAGACGAAGGCGTTGTGAAGAGTTCTGGATTAATTTCTACCACCGGGTAATTTTAGCGTGCGCTCACTTCGCAGAGAACACGGGTTCTTTTGCGCGTTGTCTCTTTCAAAATGCAGCTCTGAGAGCGAGATTTGATGCCGCGAACTTGGAGACAAGCAGCCGACTGCAATAAATACTCCGTCACCGCGGCGAGTCGCGTGGTTAAGTGCTGCCTCTTACTTTCTCGATCAAATGAATGAAAGCAGCAGAAGGGAAGCGTAGCAGGGGGCGCCAGAAAGTTAGGTGGTCGGATCAGATTTAAAAGTTTGCGGTTACACGGTGAGCGCAGCTGGCAAAAGACAGGGTTAATTGGAGAGACATGAAAGAGACTTTCCGCTGCCATTGGCATAGTCAGGCTAATAATGATGAATGAATGAAAGACGCACCTTATGTCGCTTTTGGCTTTACAAAAGACGGCACATACCCTAACTGGTAGATTGGAAAAGAATCGGGAGACAGCGACTACTGTTCCCCTATACATTTGTTGTTGTTGCCACCGAAGATACATTTGTTGCTGTTGTTGTTGTTGCCCTCATACAAAAACAGCAACGACCCCTGAAGCTTCCTTATTGTCTTCTCTTCTTAATGCCCTCAAAAACACAACTTGAATATTCTGTAATAGTGAAAAACGGGCAACGCAGCCGCGTGACCCGCATCTGTCTTCATTTTTGAGTAGTCTTTGAGTATGTAAACTGCATCAAGCATCTTTAACGTAGAAGTTAAAGTATATATTATGTGCCCTTTTTTTAATAACTCATCTGCCATAAAGTGGTTGTTCCTGCGCGCAGCCGCATGCGCTTCCAGAAGAAGAATGCGAAAGAGCTCTTAAGAGGAAGAAGAAGAAGAAGCGGTGGAGCTTTACCACTGCTCTGAAAGCTGTGGACGTTTCTGGCTGCGCTACAAATAAGATGGAGCCCGAAAAGAAGAAGCCTAGGGCGAAAGCGAGATTAAAGAAGAACCAAGCGATCCACAAGAGGCCTCCCACCTCACCGCAGAAGGCTGTCGCGGGCGTCAGTGACCAAGCGCCGCACTCGGACTCCGAAAGCGCTACTCGGGAGTCGAGCCTGGACAGAAACTGCCTCCTCACTGATGACAGCGCCGCCTCAAACTTCACCCTCTTGCCTCAAAGCTCGCTGAAGAGTCGTTCCAAGCGGCAGCGAAAACGGAAGCGCCGAGTTTCGCCGGATCGGCTCCAGGAGCATCGAGAAGACACCAGCGAGACAACTCTCACAGGGAAGCCTAGATCCCCAGTCGCCACCGTTGACAGCAGTTTGGCGTCCAGCCAAGGCACCTCAGTTGATAAAGGCTCCTCTGAAGCAGAGCACGAAGCTCCTCAGGAGAACCAAGCAAAGCTCAAGCTAAGCCAGGAAAAGGACAGCGGAGCCCAGAAAGAAGCGTTCAAAAACAGCGGATCGGAAAAAAAACAACCTGTGCCACGACGCCAAGATCACAATACCACTGGCCGCTCCAACCCAGACGCGTCTACAGCAGTCAAGCGGGGAACGCCAGCTTCCGCTGTCGAAGTCCCCGTTCGCTGTCCGACAGAGGGTGACGCTACCATTGCAGAGCAAATTGGAACTGCGAATCTAGCAGACACCGACACGAATTCATTCTGTGCGGGCAGAGAACGTTGGAGGAATAGGCCGGTCGTGCGTGGGGCTCGACCCGCTGCGGACGCCGCTGCTGAGGCAACATCGAGCTCTGCGCGATCCGCTACTATTGAAGAGGGTGAAGGATTTGCTCTCACACGGAAGCCCCGCAAGTCCGGCCATTCGGCGCAGGCAGAGCAAGAGTCTTCTGAATCCACGTCATCTGGGCAGTCGAAGATGAGGTCTATGGGCCGGTCTTGGATCTCGCAGATAAAACGCGATCTGACCGGCGACTCGACACCGCGGAAAAGCGAAATCTTGACTTTCCTGAAAAGGCAAATGCGAAGAAAACCTTCGGCTCCCGTAGACGAGGACACGACATTCAGTTGTCTGGGCCAAGCACATGAGGGCATTTTGCCCGCGAATGATCTCAGCTGGGTCTTTGAAGACGAACACGAGCCCCACAGCGCTGCCACGAGTTGTTCCCAGTTGACATCTTCCTTGCCGAGCAAGTCTAGGAAAATGCGCAACGCGAGCATCGACCAGGCTTCGCCCGCCGGGAAGCTGGCCGACATCGAGGGCGAGTGCAATGTTCCAGGGGCCGTCTGGACCCTTCGGTCTCGCGGTAAGCTTGTCGCGCATTTGTTGCACATTGTGGTTTGACGGGTCCAGTACCCGGCCATTAAAATCATGTGTACAACTTGCAGAAAAAGTATGGTTCCGCACAGACTCACTGAATGCCCGTCGAACGCACACGCGCTCGCACGCCGGTGTTTCGCGCGCTCACGTACAGTTGCGCAGTCCTGTAACCGAGTTTCCCAGGCTATCCGACATTGATGTCTATTGCAGGGGGCACCAGCAAGCAGCTGGTAAAAAAAGGGAGAAAGCCTACACATTTTAGCGAGTGAAGTACTGTCGGGTGAAAAACTGAGGCATACCACTCTCTGATGGGTGGTTTGCTACTTTGGGTACGCATTTGTGAGTTTTCGCCAGCAGGAGTGATAATGATTGATACGCGCAAGATGACTCCAGTTTAGTCAGAGACTCCGCTCACAGCCTGACTAAACAGTAGACCCAGCCAGAAACTTTCGCTGCGAGAAATAAAGGGGAGGTCCTTGTCCTCCAGCTTGCGCAGTCGACCTGACGACTGTGCTGATATTTCTCTGAGTTCTAAAGAAGCAAAGAAAAACAAGCGAGTAACCCCGTGTATTCGTCAAAACTTACCCTGCCATTTACAACAGCTGCTTACGTTTCCACATTGCAAACATTTGACGCAGGTAGCCACCGCCTGCTATGCCGCATAAGAAAGGAGTTAAACCGAACGGCTCAAATCCATCGCACTAGCATGCCAGCCACCAGATAACGCCATGGTGAAGCGTCATCTCTGTGTCCAGAGCTTTAAGCCCAAATTACAAAGCTTTTGTTCCTTCAGGCGGGTGATGGAAATGATGCTTTAAATTAGGTATACATCCAGGTGCTATCAAGCAAGAGCTGTTCGGACAATCCTTAGAGAAATTGGGGTACTCTTATTTTGAGAGCCTAGCTATATTCTAGGCATAAAGCATTCAGAAAGCACATTGCCTTATCTACTCTCACAATTACCGCATTCATTTTTTCTTGCAAAATATCATTCAATAATTTGGAGGCGCGTTGATTGAACTGGGTAGCATGTTAAGAAAAAGGGCCGAAAGGAAGAACGGATGAATAGCTGCATTTTCCAGAGCGGCTCATCTACTAAATGAAACAACACGCACTTCAGCCCGCTTTTCGTTCACGGTAGCACAGTGAACAACATTTATCATAAACCCGCAAGCATTACTCGCGTAGCACCCCCTAATGCACTCCTAGGAGAGTATGTCGAACTGCAGATTGGGCTAGTTGGTGTAGATTCATAGTGATGGTTCAACAGCGCAAACACACACAGACCAAGAAGGAGACAAGACACACACACAGCGCTGAACACATAAAAGACGCCCATGTACAAGAAATAAACTGTAGAATAACTGCAGATTGGGCTAGTTGGTGTAGATTCGTAGTGATGGTTCAACAGCGCAGCACACACAGACCAAGAAGGAGACAAGACACACACAGCGCTGAACACATAAAAGACCCCCATGTACAAGAAATAAACTGTAGAAGAACTGCAGATTGGGTAGTCTCCATATTGGTCTGTGTGTATTTGCGCTGTTGAACCATCACTATGAGTATGTCGAGTTCACTTCAGCACAACTGAGTGTTGCGTGCGCTGCCCAACCGCAATAAATTCCTGCCGTTCTTCATATGGCAAAATCAACAGGGAAACCCTGTGTGACCAGGCGGGTTTGTTTGATTTTAAAGCGAGCCTTACTAGCCTCGTCGAGCCAAGGTGATCAGCGCGGTACATATTACCTTCAAGTGGAGGAGTGGTGTGATTTAGCCACCTGACGTACCGCGTGACTCGCCGCAGCTGCAGCCGCGCGCCGCCGCTGCGCCGACCGCCGCCTCGCCGACTGTGTCCACGTGACTAAGGGCCGTTGCTTACCATTCGCTTGAAAGGCAGGCGGCGGCGCTCTCGCGTGCATACACACTGCCGCCTCGCAGTTTCTCGCGATGGATGAGTCGGCCGCACCCTCTACGCTGTAAGGGCGGTCTCCTAGACGACGGGCTGAGTCTGATCATCCTTCTGACGTTGGCAATCATGCTAAGTACTTAGCTAGAGGTAGGGAAGTTAAACGTGCCAACCTAGCGGCATTGATTGATTGAAAACTTTATTTAAAGAATGGCAATTACCGGAGCCTCTGGTGCTCCGCCTATTCCGGCAGCCCATTGGCCTACGCCGCAGCGCGGGCCCTCTGAAGCAGTCCTCGTTGCTGGTAGGGGTCCTCGCTGTGCAGAATCGCCTGTGCAGAAGTTGAAATTAGGAAGTCTGTCAATAGCAGGATTGAACTTGCGTGCCCACATCATGTGAGAAGCTGTAGCTATTTCTCCACAGTGTGGGCACTGTGGTTTGTAGAGTGAGGGGTCCCATTAAACTCGCAGGCTACAAGCAGACAATCTCGTAAAACCTAGTAGCAGCGACCGATGAACAATGGGAGCGTCTAATGGCTCCATAGCGGTTCAAGGATGATGAAAGGCCGCAGCGAAGAGCTTTGGAGGCAGCCGCTGCTGCTTCTGCCTCCGCCACGACATCGGCTTCGGCGACGGACGATGAGGTTGTCTAGCCTGGCTTAGCAACGCAGCATAACCACTCATAATAAAGCTTTCGCTTGCATAACCGGGCTGAGCCGAGCTAAGCCGCAGCCATTTTTTGTATTGTTTGTGGAATATTCTTGTTGGCTGTTCGTCTCGTGGAGTGAGGTACAGTAGACTTTACTGTCGATTGATCGTGCTTGATGAAAATATTGTGTGGTTGTTTCTGCAAACAGAAAAAGAGGAGCCCGCAAGAGTTCCATCTCATCGGCAGCTGAGTGCGCCGAACTAAAGGGGTGTGTTTATTAGGGCCGTTAAGTAAGACTCTAGCTCTTGAGAGCCAAAGTGCTGGGTGCGTTAATTATGCGAGTGCTTTAATTACACGAGCAATAACAGTTTAACTTGAAACGTCATACTGTAGGCAACTTCGTATGCAGCTCTTTAGATCGGTCTCTGGTTTGGTCTTCAAAATCGTTTCTACTTTTGCGACATGTTTTTGAAACAAAGACTTTAAAGCCTCCAAATTCCCTCTCACTTTGTCTCCTCGTCAATCAAAGGGCGAGAAATTCGTGGTGCTGCGTTTGATTAAAAGAAAAAAATTCAGACGGCACTTAAGACTGGTTACGTGCTTTGAAGGCGAGAGCCTTAGTCTGTCATCGTGAGCGTTCGACCCCGACGCAGGTTGCGCACTGAGAAATGAAGACCCGCTTTCGAATGCTGATTCCGCAAACCCTGAATCCACAATGGCACGAGTGAAACTCTCCGACACTCGGCTCGCATACCTATTGCGATAACCTTCAATCTAAGATATGTATGCTATATGGAACGAGAAATCGTATGACGCCACCCAGAACGATATACAACGAATATTTGAATGTATAATTTAATATGAGAATTCGTTTTTCAGCAAAGTAAATGGCGCAGCAACTGCCTCACATCTCGGTGGGCACCTCAACCGTGCCTTACGGAAATAGGTAGTCTGGGAAAGCATACAATTGAAGCTGCATATCTCACCGGTTCAAATCGCTGTCGCAAGCTAGCCTCGAACATCACTTGCGCATGTAAGCTATATGTAACGAGAAATCTCATGTGTCACCCTGAACTCTGTGCGACACACAATTTTTTGTCACAACTTTCGCTTACAATTTTGATACGAATGCAGTTGGGAAAAGTAGCGAGGCGTTGACGTCTGGTAGTATGTATGGAGGAACGAAATTTATACGATTATATGAAATGGCCCTACTCGTCTTGCTGTGCGCGTCCTACGACTGCTTGATGCCATCACCCTATATTTCTTACTGTGGTTCGGATTTTCTGTACCATCTGCGAGTAGACACACCCAATCTCACATACTAACACACGCTGCCCTCATGTAAGCTTCGAAAATGATGAAAAGTGAATGTTAATAAGTTTGGAAAAGCCCAATCACTGTGTCATTCCCACTGCCACCTTGACACGATCCACGACGAAGCAGGGAGTGAAAGCAGATATCAAGAGAGAGTCGCGTTAATGGAGGATTAGTGACTAATTCCACCGCATCAGGTCTAAACTCAACTACCTTCTCAACGCTCGTAGGCGCTTAACTTTGCATTTTTCCTGCACTGAAGTGCGGCAGCCAAGCCGAATATCCCATAATCCTATGATCTCCAGCTCAGCGGCCTTATTGCATAGGCACTGAGCCACAACATTGCTTAGTTTCGCTTAATATTAGAGCCATCAACTGCTTTTTTAATGCGAAAGAACTCGTCATCATCCTCATCAGCCTTACTACTCCCACTGCATGGCAAAGGCCTCTTTCTCACATGTCTCTCCAATTAGCCCTTTCCATCTCCAGATGCGGCCAATGTATCACCGCAAACTTCTTGATCTCATCCGCCCACCTAACTTTCTGCCGCCCCTTGCTACGCTTGCCTTCACTCGGAACCCACTCCGTTACCGTTAAGGACCAGCGGTTATCTTGCCTTCGCATTGCATGCACTGCCCAAGCCCATTTCTTCCTCTTGATTTCGACTAGGATATCATTAACCAGAGTTTGTTCCCTCACCCACTCCGCCCGCTTGCGATCTCTCAGCTTTGAACCTATAATTTTTATTTGCATAGCTCGCTGCGTTGTCCTTAACTCAAGCTGAGCCCTCTTAGCCACCACGTTTCTGCACCATAGGTGAGTACCGGTAAGATATAGCTGTTGTATACTTTTCTCTTGAGGGTTATTGATGAGCTGCCATTCATGATCTGAGAAAACCTGCCATATGCGCTCCACCCCATGCTTATTCTTCTCGTTATTACCCTCTCATGATCCGGATCAGCGGTCACTACCTGCCCTAAGTAGACGTATTCCATTACTACTAACAGCCCCTCGCTACCAATTGCGAAGTACTATTGCCTTCCGAGACTGTTGAACATCAGTTTGGTTTTCTGCATGTTAATTTTTAGCCCCACTGTTCTGCTCTGCCTGTCTAACTCATTGATCATGCTTTGCGGTTCGTGTCCTGAGTGACTTAGCAAGGCAATGTCATCAGCGAATCGCAGATTACTGAGGTATTCTCCGTTAGCTCTTATCCCCAAATGTTCCCCTTTGAGGCCCCGGAATACCTCCTGTAAACAGGCGATGGATAGCATTGGCGAACTGGAAAATGCCGGCGTGTGGTAAACCTCTACAGTTAGTCACGTGATGTAGAAAATAGGAAGAAACAAACGAGGCTTCGAATGCTTGGAGATGGATATGCTGGTTTGGGGAGGGGTCATCAATGACAATGGCAGTGATCAAGACCTTTATTTTAAACGCCTTCAGGTGAACGGCGCTTAGGGGGAAGGCCTTCGAGATAAACGCCGTCATGGCAAAGGCCTTTAGGATAAATATCTTATGAGAAAGGATTGGTTAATGGGGATCTAACGTCCCAAAGCGGCTCAGGCTATGAGGGACGCCGTAGTGAAGGGTTCCGGTACTTTTGACCACATGGAGTTCTTTAACATACGCTGACATCGCACAGTAAACAGGCCTCTAGAATTTCGCCTCCTTTGAAATTTTACCTCCGTCGCCGAGATCGAACCAGCGTCTTTCGGGTGAACAGCCGAGCTCCATAACCGCTGAGTCGCAGCGACGGCTCTATGGTACAGGCCTTTAGATGAGAGGCCTTCAGTGCAAATGCCTTTCTGATAAAGTACATGAGGCTCAAGGCCCTTAGGTCAAAGGGCTTTATGGTAAAGGTCTTTACGGTAAGGTCAAAGGCCTTTAGTGTGAAGGTCGTTAGGTCAAAGGGTGCTTTCGCATCCACCGCACGTACGAACCTTATGTGCACACCCAAATTTTTTTCTTTCAGATCCCATAGCTATTGGGCCGTCAAGGTTTACGGACAAGCCACAACAAGCCAACAAGGGCCACATTGGATTTCTGGCGTCTGCGCTGGCGATACCGTTCCTGATATCCCTGTCGCTACTGGTCGCCCTGTTCTTCTCTAGGAGACCGGCTCGCCCACAGACGCCGCTGAAGGCCCGTCTATTCACCGAGCTCGCCAAGGCCTGTGGCAACAGTGCGACCTGCCGTCGGTCCGTGGACGCCATTAGGTACTCAGCAGACCTGGCTGCTGACACCTGCGTCGAGTTCGATCGGTTCGTGTGCGGCCGCTGGAAGGCAGGCAACCCGCACAGACCCAGTTTCCGCATCGAGAGCGTGGAAAACTACACGCGTTCTATCGACGGCGCGCTGCTACGTGTTGGTAGCGAAGCCAGGAACCAACGCCTCAGCTCTGACAACCCAAAAGTGGCCAAAATGGCGGCATTATACAACAGCTGTCGCGAATTCCTCAAAGGACGCAATGATAGCACAACCGTTTCTGAAATAATCGCCGCAATGGGTCTCGACCAGAACTTCAGAGAAGACCCCAGAGCTGGTTACGGCATTCAAGGCTTGCTGAACTTCGTCGTGAGCAACAGTTTGAAGAGCGGGCTGACGTCTGTCATATCAGTGACTTTAAAGGGGAAGAAGGTTTTTCTAGACGCTGGCGTAACGCTTCATTCAACGCTTGAAGGTCATGACATACTGGAGTTTTTGAATGCGACCCTTGGACACATGGGGGGTGGCCAACGAGACGTCGAAGATCTGTACAATTTGGACGTTGAAATCAATAATCGGCGTTCGAGACTCAACATTTCGGGACCCTACGTTTCGTCTCGTCTTATGGATTTGCCCCCTCCTGTCTCTGGCACCAGCTGGACCGAAGCGTTCAACCAAGACCACGCGGGACATGCCAGACTTTTCTCGGCAGAGAGCGTAGTAGATTCTCGAGGAATGGCGTTCATATCTGAGGCCATGACGCTGTTATCCCGTGTGCCCATGCACAAGGCCCACTTGTACACATCCGCGGTTTTCTTGGCGCAGGTGATGAAGTACGTTTATTACTTCCGCGGACGATCTGCGAACAAGAGCGAGCTGGACGACATCACTGCGTGCCTGAAGGTCACAGACCAGTACTTTAACGAACTATTGCCGAGTTGGGTGACCGCCACTTTTGTACCAGTGTCTGCTGTCGAAAGCTTCTGGAAGATGGTGAAATATCTGCGAGACACAGCTATCGCAACCTCTGCCGGCTCTTCGAATATGCCTATCAACGTTAGCGACTTCTTCTACCTGAACATATCCATCATTGGTAGGCATTATTACTTGTTTTGAACCTATTTGCTAATGGCCACTCGTGTCGGTTATTAGTGCTCTGTAAATGAGTCTTGCTACTCGAGCGACCTCTTCTATCTGAACAAATCCATAATTTATATGTTATTATTGTCCGCACTTATTTGTAAATGGCCACTGAATGGCGATAACGACTATTCTAACATATTGAGAGGTCACTAGAAAACGCCGCAAGTAGTTTCGCGTCCTCCTGTAGTCGTAAGCTCTTTGTTTATAAAGGGATTCATTCTTTTGGATGGTAGCATCTCGAGGAATGAGCTTAGCGTACTACAGATCGCTGAATTCTTCGATATTATGGGGAAGGCTTATGGGGAAGTATTAGGCTTAGAAAGCTATTTGTGTACATGAGTGAGCAGAAGCACTGCATTTCGCACTAAACCAATTTGATATATTCTACAATCCGCAACGCAGTTCCAGTTATGAATAACCTAGAATATGGTGTGGGCACAGAACAAGATTTGTCAGCATCAACACTCTAACGTGTTGTTTTCCGCTTGTTGATGTACCGGTGACAATGAGTCGTTCACAGCATTCTATTGCAGTTCTAAGTACATCCGTCATACCTACAACTGCAAACCATGCGGAGTATTTGGTTAAGCACAGGGTCAACCATACTAGGCGTAAAAACGGCTCCGCGTGGCTGTGCACAAGCAGGGTACCATTGCGACCAAGCCAGTAGAAAACCCGCGCAAAGAGGCTCGGTGCGCGACTGTGCATTGATTCATGAACGGCTTAGATGCAATGGCACTCCGCAGGTACGTGGCCACGTGAAGCCGTTTTCCCTCTAAGTGTTATTGACCCTGCACGTGTTGTTCTGTTCCGACACGAATGATCTCGTTCTAACTCTTCTAAAACAAGGAGCCAGAGAGAAGAAATTAAACATTTTGGAGTTTTGTATTACAAGCATAACGACATAAACAGATGCGTACGCATCTGTCAACAGCAGTTCAAAGGCGGTAAGGCTGGCAGATTGGGGCAGATGCCAAAGGGACTCAGCCTGTGAGGAACGCCATAGTGAAGGGCTCCGTAAATCTCGACCACCTGGGATTCTTTAACGTAGTAGACGGGCCTCTCGAATTTCGCCTCCAT
The DNA here is from genome assembly GCF_055824585.1 of Amblyomma mixtum. Taxonomy (NCBI): domain Eukaryota; kingdom Metazoa; phylum Arthropoda; class Arachnida; order Ixodida; family Ixodidae; genus Amblyomma; species Amblyomma mixtum. The sequence goes on along the minus strand of NC_143015.1, from coordinate 45,792,829 downwards.
CGCAATTCCACCGCGGCGGCCGGGGTCGAACCCGCGTCTTTCGGGTCAGCGGCCGAGCGCCATAACCACCGAACCACCGCGGTGGCTGATTGTTAACACATTAACTTTTCTTTCGGGCACCACAATGTGACTTTCTGAATATATCGCCGAAGTGTTGTTCCTGCCCTTGATAATCCGCTGTAACGGGCGTGCAGATTAATGAATAGAACAACAGACATAATTAACGACAGTTCTTTGCCTCTTGTTTTTCCCTTTCTACTCTTGCCCACACTGCAGGTTTAGGCAACTCTACGAAAGCGCTGGAAATCCAGCCTGCCGCTTCCCATACGAAGCATCACGATGACCACTTTCTGCTCAACGTCGTCAGAGCGAACCGCGACAAGGTGGGCACCGACAACGGAAGTGACGCCACAGAACTGCAGCTTCGGGGCCAGTTGGTCTTTACCGAACGTGACGGTCAACGCTTTGCCGCCGTGCCTGCCAACCTCCTCGCAGCCGAAGCCTTTGTTGGCAGGAACTCAGTGCCGTTGCCAGACTACGCATCACTGGGCGCGAGACTGCTTTTCGAGTGGCTGGAGTTCGCCCGAGCGGCCGCTCGAGAACCATCGGCTACCCTTGGCTCGCGGATCGGTTGCATACGCGAGTCTGTATCCGCAGTCTTCGATGAGAAAGTGAGCGACGTAGAAGGTCGCCTACTGCTTTCTGCGCAGTGGGCCCTGGCCGTGGCCCTAGCAGCAGCCGACGCACATCGTCGAGACACCAGCGCCGCCAACGGTCTGTCATCACTGGAGGAAGCGAGCCACCTGTACTTCTACATGTGGTTCTGTCACACACTTTGCGGTGAAGAAGGCGCTCTTGCCCGCGTTTGCCGATACCTGGCCGCATACAGTCGAAACTTTTCCTTCGTGTTTCAATGCCATGTGCCGGCGCCGTTGGACTGCTAAGGAATTTTTTTTTTTATTTCTCTCGTTCTTAGACGCAAACCCCTTGGCTATGTTATGAGTATTTGTGTAAATTTCTACAACACTATTTTCGACCCATGAAGCTAACTAACACAATTTAAAGTGCCCAACCCTTAGAGTCGCCATTCCTTAAGATAACGTACCACTGCGACACTTTATTTCAGAGACGAATGTTGTGATATTTCGGCCCATAAATATATCTAAATATCGTACAAGGTCATGTGTACCCAAGGGACTCGTTGTGATTTGCAAATACTTGGACATTATGAAAAGCACATGGTCACTACCATTACTGTCACTGCGCCGAAAAATTTCACGACTCTGTCTTTTTTTTAAGATCTACAATTCCAATCCTGTTTTGAAAAACGCTTTGCTCATTACACCCACCTATGTTTCATCGCGCATTGACCATCCACGCAAAGTGGGCGTTCCACATTGTCACACTACCGCTCGCCAGAATTCTTTCATTCCAACTAAATCATCCGAGTGGAATCACTTGCCAGCAGATGTGGCACTCACCGACGAACTCGAGCATTTTAAGAAAAAGTTGAGTGCCTGCTTTTCTTGCTCATGACATGTGTGCCTTTCGGTTAGTAGTGCCATATGAACTCTGTGTTGCTGATTTGTAGTTTGTATTTGTTGGTTTCTGTTCTCTTTCTCGTTTTTTTTTACTTCTTCGTCTAGGTTTATATGCATTGTTGAAATTTGTAATAACTCAGTGCAGTCAACAATATGTAGTCCTGTAACCCGTGATTGCATTCATTTTTTTGTTATCTGTGCTTGTTCCACTCCCCTCAATAATGCCCGCAGGGCCATGAGGGTATTTGAAATAAATAAATAAATAAATAAATAAATAAATAAATAAATAAATAAATAAATAAATAAATAAATAAATGTTTCTGGGGGCAAGCAAGACGAAAAATTAACTACAATTACAATCATTCTAGCGAAGACAACACAAGCTCGAACCTTGTGTGAAATACACGAGAAACAGTAGTTAATTACACTTTGAAACATTCTAGACCATACTGTGGCGCAGGTAATAACATGAATGATTATTTCTGCGCGGCTCCTGCGGCTTAGCCCCAATCTGACGGCGCCAAATGCTAACGCGTTAGCGCTAACAGCGCAGAAATTATCCACTTAAGGTGAAGAGTCGAAACGCTCTTTTCCTGTTCTTTTTCTTTATCTCCTTTTTTTCTTTGCATGGACAGCTATAGCAGGTGCACCTTGCAAGACAAACCCTTTCAGCCGTCCTGTGTATTTCTGTAATTTACGCGTCTGCTGCCTGAAACCAAGGTTCCTATTCCTGGCATTCCTGCTATATGCGCTGTGTTTGCACGGCCCATCATCAGAACAACCCAAACGGACGTCCGTTGTCCACTGTAGCCTCGATATGGGCGTCCGGAAAAGCAAAACTCGTAGTAAACGCTAGGCACGCTAACTTTTCAGTTAGTACTACGAGGAGAGTAAGTTGCATGCAGCGCCCGCCCCGCTGCTTTGCGGTTACGGTCACACCACTTTGAGCGTTGAGGCCGAAGAGGCAATATGGAGGAGGAGTCAAGCACTTGTCTTCCGTCCCCAAAACCCCATCGTGCTTTCGCTTCTACGTGCTGAAGAACAAGCTAGCCTTTTACATATTGCATACTTCCATATTTAAATGGTGCAACATATTTTCGCCCTTAACGTTAAGATATGTAGGGTACGTAGCACCTTCTCGCAAGCTGTGAGTTTCACAGTATTTATCTGACAATTCACGGTAGTGTCGCTTCAGAGTCGTATTGTCTGATGTGCAACGCAACGACGTCTTCAAAAGTGGCACCCAAGCCTCAATCAGAGCAAGACACTGAATGCAAGAAGTGACCGTAGGAGGTGCAAGTGACCGTAGGAGGAAGGAGCGCAGCTACTTGGAAGCCGAACCGGACATGAGCAATTAAAATAAACCACTAAGCAGGAAAAAGCATGTAAAAAAAATACCCAAGGCAAACGCACGAACATTACACAAAGCTCGGGAAGAATGTAGTCGATGGACGTGCGTAAAAAATAACAGCACACGCTGTGCCTGGGAGCCACGTTAAAACTGGACTAGTTTCTATGATACTAGGTGTCCGCCGCTGCGGCTCCCTGGCAATGTTTGTTCAGCAGCGCTTCACAAATGGCCCTCGATTTCTGGGTGGGGTAGTGGATGCCACGTACAAAAACGTGCAGAATTCGAGGGTCCATTGCGCGTTTGAGATTTCAGTAGACGTGAAACAAACTCATTTGGTAGGAATTAATCTGTGCCGAGCACTTCTGAACAGCCCATTACACGGTTATATCTTTGTCCCATCGGATCGATGTAAAGGTCACAGCCGCAGGTCTGGTAATAGTGCAATTGCAAGCACTCAGGGAGAGCCTGACAACAGATGACACATTCTGAAGTCCGTCCTCCTTTCAATGTCTATTCCCTCACATGGTCTCCGGCCACCTCGAAAGCACTAATGTTGTACAACAGGCAACTGCTGAATTTCGGTGACGGCGTACCACACGACGGAAAAATAGGAGACGTCTACCCTGAAATGCCTTGCAACAATTATCACTGTAGGAACAGCTGGACTAAGTAATTCCGACAGCGCTTGTACTCCTTTCTCTCCCCCCCCCCCCCACCCCAAACCACACACAAGCACCCAGTCGAAAGACTACCTGAAACATATGTAACAACACTCGTGGCAAAGACGCACCCCACATGCCCACATTTCAGTCACATGAGTAGACTTACGTTAAGAAAAATAGCAGAAGACGTTTTGGCATGCCTAACCGCGGAATATTGTGCAGTAGCAATAGTCACGATGGTGACTTACGCGTTAAAGGCATTTGGCCTAAAGTCATTCTACCCAAAGCCTTTACGTGAAAGGTGTTTGTCATGGAAGCATTCACCTAAAAGGCCTGTACCATTAGGAATTTACCATAAATGCCTTTGGCCGAAAGGCATTTTACATAAAGGACTTTACAACAAAGGCTTTTACTTTGAAGGCATTTATTTTGAGGCCTTCAACCCCACGTCGAGGACCAAGCAGGTTTCCCACGACCAAGGGGGTGGTGGTGGTGGTGAAAAACATTTATTAAGAAGGTACAGGAGGTATGTTTGGATCAGCCCGTAAGGGACCGATCCTTACAAGCACTAGGTGGAGGTCCCTAGTATGGGACGCCGGTGGCGGTGGCCGCCACCCGGGCGCGCCCGACTAAGGGCTGTAGGGCCTGTAAGTCGTGGCAGCCGAGCAGGGTCGCCTCCCAGTCCTCCTGGGTTGGGTTGGGGATGAGGGGAATGGCGGGGTTGGAGGGGCAGGCCCACACCATGTGATAGGTGTCAGAAGACACCGCACTACAGAGCGGTCTGCTGCCGTTAAAGGAGGGGTCAGAATGTTTTAGTGCTGCCGGGCACAGTAATGTATTGGGGAGAAGGCGGAGAAGGAGCCGCTCATCCGCCTTCTTCAGGCCTTTAGATGGGCTAGGGCAAAAGGCGATCACTATTTTGATAGTAGGTTGTAATTTCTTTGAATGTATAGACCGGATTAAAATCGGGTTTCTGATCGGGTGCGGAGGAGAAAACAGCCCGGTGAGAGCGCGCGGGCGGCTGCGTCTGCTGCCTCGTGTTGGGAACGGGGCCACACAGCCCACCGCTGGAACCAGTGTTAAAGATGGGGCTTCTATCCCACCGCTGGAACCAGAGTTGAAGACGGAGGGGTCCTGGAGATGACTAACTCGTTTAGCCCCGCAGGTACCGGCTCCGAAAGACGATGTCGGACTGCGTTATCGAGGAAACTGTACAGAAGGGTTTATTCTACATATTTACAGATGAGAATCGGATCGAATGCAATGCAATGCAATGCTCCGATCACACAACAACATCCCGTTAAATACGGTTCGCGTTCCCCAGATCCCTGACTAGGGAACTTAGGTCGAATAACGTTGTCCAATCGGATGGGCCATTGATGACGCTGGCGGTACCACCCCCGGCACGGGGCGGTGCTGAAGCTCTCTCGCTCTCTCACAGCTTGGGGGATGAGAAGGGGAAGACAGTCATCAAACACAGATGCGTCACCTTGACCACTGCCGCAAGTGTTCTGTGCGTTGCCTCCGTGGGAAAGCAGAATCCCGCAGTCTTCTCGCAGGTGGTTGAACCTTCTCGAACTCCCCCGCCGGATGGCCGAAGCACGAGACCCATTCGACACAGCGTCTTTCAATTAGCAGCCTCGCTCAGCGTGACCTTGCGTAGCATCATCCAGTCCGGTGACCCGAAGGCCGACTCGGCCAACGTATACCGCTGCTTCCGCCGTGCTGCTGTGCATCTCTGCTTTCACTGTTGCCGCTGCCGTCGCAAGCTGTCGCCGCATCTTTGCCTAACGACGACACTCGTCTGACAGTAATTTCTCCCAGGCCCGTGGTAGACAGCGTCCTGCGATCGGTTCGGTGATTTGGAGAGCAACAGCCCCGGCCGTCGTCGTCTATGCTTCTGCCGCCGGCGCCAGGCCTCGTCATATCCCTTGCTTTGCGATGAGTCACACCCGGCTCCAGGACCACGTTGTCCACTCTTAACAGCTCGTCCGCGGCCCGAAAAATCTCGAATGGCCAGCGTTCACGACCGCTGGGCAGGAAGAGATGAGGCCGGAGTCGGGTGGAAGGGCCGGTTTCCAGAAAAGGCATCCAAGCTCGAACATTCAACAAAGAATGGCATCAGTGGACTGTTCCACGAGACAGGGCACTGACCCACAAGCAAGCGCTCGGAATTTGCCAAAGACCCACCAGGCTTCCCACAATGACAACAAATGTTTACTAAAACATTACTGAATTTTGGCGTAATTTTGGTGCCGAGAAAGCGCAAAATATCCCCTTTGAAATCGCCAAAGACGGACTGCCTGGACCAAGGTTAAAAACAAAAACCCACACACAGTAGGTGGTCCTACCAAGTACTCCTGTCTACAACAATCGGCTGAATCCATCAGCATTTCCGTGCGGTTTTCCGTTCCTGAAACGCATCGAGAAATTCTGTTTTTAGAGAGCAGGACTCCGTCTAAGCAAGCGACCATTTTTGGGGGGACAAAACTGTCATAAGCATGTTTGAGACGATGATCAGTCTCAAATATGAACTTTGCGCCGTTCAAGTAGCTCTGGTAACCCGACAACATCTGTGCCGTCTAAACCAAACGCGCGCTCTTTGTCTGAAGCGCTGAACGCTTCTTCTCTACAGGTCAGCCTGCGGCTGACGTACTGAACATGGTGCTCTTCGTGGCCGTCGCCAACTTGACTTAAAATAGCACCCAGTCCTCTATCACTGGCGTCACACTGAACTTCTTTAACAAAATAAGTGGCCCGAATCAAAGGTCTGGACACGAGCGCTTCCCCCAGACGAGTTTTCTTTTCGGTCATTTCAGTGTATGTCAGTGAGGCTCCCTTTGGTAAGGTGTCAGACAATTAAGGGATCAAATCTCCGTCTACGCGACTCTAAGCGTAGTTCTACGCGAGCTGCACTCCTGTGAGTGCCGTTATCTCTTGGTAGCATGGGAAATCGACACCTGTGATTTCTAAACCAGTGACGCCCTAGCCTTTCTATCTCAGTGACGCCATAGCCCTTGTCTAAGGTAAGGAAAAACCAGTAACCTCAGATCAACTCGTTTTAACTCAAAAAGTAGCCTTTCCCTGCCTGATTTCATAAACACAAAAAAAAAGAGGAATAAAAAAAACGAAACAGCCACTTCGAGTCGCCACGCGGGGGGGAAAGCTGACTCCCCGCCGCCGAGTTGAAAGGATTAGTCTTTCAGACGCGCCCGCCGGGGTCGCGCTTTGACTGATTGTACTGCGGTCAACTTGTGACAAAAGGCTGCAGAAAAAAACGATCCCCGACTCTCCCTGTCGTTTCCGCGCCCCCTCGAGGCTCTCCGAAAACCTTGGTCGCGCCTACAATGTCGATAACCGACTCTGGCTCTGGACAACGAGCGGTGACCAGCGCGAGAAGGTGCCTCTTTCTCTCGCTCCAAGCAGGAAGCTCGGCTACCCATTCGCCATGCACGCTTCCTAGAATGCGGTGCCAAATGTGAAGGACGATTCCTTTTCAAGTGCGCCCGCCGAACACGCCTGCATGTGTCGTCTCGGTTGTTCGACGCCTGCGTTCGCATGCGCTGAGTGCCGCGCAACCTTACGGTTTCTGATCTCTTGGGTCGCTTTGCCTTTTTCCTAACTGGCTTTTTGTCCGGACGGCGCGGTCTAGTCTTTCTTGCAGGCCGATGCCCCTTTATGCACTTCGCGCCTGTTTTGCTTGGAAGACGCGCTCTCCCCTTTTCATTACTGCGGTCAGCCTTTGACTTGCGTGCCGCCTGACCAGTAACTGCAAGCCTAAGTTTACGAGGCGCAACGCGGGAAGGCTTCGCCTTTCTTTCCACCGCATTTCTTTCTTTCGCACCTGTCTGCGCATCCAAATTTAGGGCTTTGAATTTGATCCGTTTCCTCTTGGTTCTTGCCCTTTCTCTTTTTCTGCGCCTAGACTGTACCGCGTGCGTCTCCTGATCACAACTAGCTATCTCTAGTTTTTCCGTCGCACTTTGGAAATTTTCCTCGAATTCAAAACTGGCCTCTGTGCCTTCGCAGCAGAGTGCCAGCTCCACGCAGCTGACAGACGGACCTGAAACTGCGCCTGAGATCCCCAGCTCATTCCTTTGGGGTTTGTCCTCTCCAGCTTGTCTGTCGCTTTGCGCTCCCTTCTCTGCATTGCAGTGCTCAGCTACAACTGAGCCCGCCTGGCTGTCGCTCTGCGTGCCATTCCCTGAACTGCAGTGCTTAGCTACAACTGAGCCCGCCTGGCTGTCGCTCTGCGCGCCATTCTCTCTACTGCAGTGCTCAGCCACAACTGAGCCCGCCTGGCTGTCCTTTTGCTCGGCAGTCTCGCCTTCTGCTTGCGCCAGCACTGCCAAGGTAGCCTCTCCGGAGCCTTTGTCACTGAAGCCACTGTGACATCCCAATTCGCTCTTACCGCGGTTGTTACTCTCAAAGGGGGTTTCCGCTGTTTCTACTTCGAAACCTTTTCCGATATTAAAATCTCCCTTTTCGCGGTCCTGCCGGTTTGACGCCTGTATCAGCTCTACTGAAAGTGTCGCGCTCGCAACTGTCCCGACAAAGTTGTCCGTTGCCACTCCTACCTCTCTCGGAGGAGAATCCTCGCACTCGTGTCGTTGAGACGCTATCTCGGAATGCTCTTTCTTAGCATTACGTCCAACTACACTGGACACGGTCTCGGATTCTGCGGCATTCCTTGGACTACCGCACCGGTTGAACGCGTTCTCTGCCACTTCCCTCGTGGTGTCGCGATTTACCAACGCGGCTACGTTCACAGACTTTTCGGGTCTTATCTGCGGACCTATTTCATAAGCATCGCTTGCTCTTTCAGGACTTCCGGCTCTCACACTACCGCCCTTTCTTCGTATTTCGTTTTGAAGTTCTAATATCTTTAGTTTCCTTGTTTCAATTTCAACCTTCCACTTTTGCCGTTGCCGTTCCTTCTCTTTTTCCCACTCCCGATCAGCTTGCTCTTTACGCGCTTTTTCCTCTGTGCGCGCTTTTTCCTCCTGTACCAAGTTCCACGTATCTACCAGCAGCTGATCGTTATTCTTGACCTGTTCATGAATGAATTCGCACAGTTCAATTTTGGTTATTTTGCTAGGCACTTCAAAAGACAGTTCCTCGCATATCAACAGCAAGTCCGACCTCCACAATTCCATTAGTTCCATGACAACGCCTTCTCCGCTTTGGCTCTGCTAACTCCACAATGCCTTGAGAATAACCCCTCTCAAACGACAAAGCCCTGATTCCCAGTCAAGATTATTCTCTGAATCTTACAGCCTGGTGAATCCCTTAGCAAAAGCCAAAACGCTCACCCGTGGAGAAAGTACGATGTCGCACGGTCCATCCCACCTGCTGCCAACCAGTGTTAAGAACGGGGCCACAGGCCCACCGCTGGAACCCGAGTTGAAGACGGAGGGGTCCTGGAGATGACTAACTCGTTTAGCCCCGCAGGTACCGGCTCCGAAAGACGATGTCGGACTGCGTTATCGAGGAAACTGTACAGAAGGGTTTATTCTACATATTTACAGATGAGAATCGGATCGAATGCAATGCAATGCAATGCTCCGATCACACAACAACATCCCGTTAAATACGGTTCGCGTTCCCCAGATCCCTGACTAGGGAACTTAGGTCGAATAACGTTGTCCAATCGGATGGGCCATTGATGACGCTGGCGGTACCACCCCCGGCACGGGGCGGTGCTGAAGCTCTCTCGCTCTATCACAGCTTGGGGGATGAGAAGGGGAAGACAGTCATCAAACACAGATGCGTCACCTTGACCACTGCCGCAAGTGTTCTGTGCGTTGCCTCCGTGGGAAAGCCGAATCCCGCAGTCTTCTCGCAGGTGGTTGAACCTTCTCGAACTCCCCCGCCGGATGGCCGAAGCACGAGACCCATTCGACACAGCGTCTTTCAATTAGCAGCCTCGCTCAGCGTGACCTTGCGTAGCATCATCCAGTCCGGTGACCCGAAGGCCGACTCGGCCAACGTATACCGCTGCTTCCGCCGTGCTGCTGTGCATCTCTGCTTTCACTGTTGCCGCTGCCGTCGCAAGCTGTCGCCGCATCTTTGCCTAACGACGACACTCGTCTGACAGTAATTTCTCCCAGGCCCGTGGTAGACAGCGTCCTGCGATCGGTTCGGTGATTTGGAGAGCAACAGCCCCGGCCGTCGTCGTCTATGCTTCTGCCGCCGGCGCCAGGCCTCGTCATATCCCTTGCTTTGCGATGAGTCACACCCGGCTCCAGGACCACGTTGTCCACTCTTAACACTCGTTTCCTGCCAGCCCCTGATGAGCAGGGGCCCATATAACGTAACGGTGTGCGGGGCATGCAATTTTGGTAGATTCGATAGGCTAGGAAGGGAGTGCAGCCTTGTTCGACGTTCCGACAGGGCCCTCGCGAGTCGTTGATTATGTATTTTGAATCGGAATGTGAGGCCGCGAGAGCAATCGCGATCTCTTCTGCTTGTGTTGCACTTCTGGCTCTGAAGGTGAAGCCGTTAACTGTGTTGCTCTTGTGAACTACCGCGACCGTGTACCATCCCCCGTGGTGAGGACCGGAGGCGGCCACGTAGTATACACCTGTTTTGTTGCCATAATGTCGGGCTAGCGGTTCCGCTCGTGCCCAGCGCCGACCATTATGGTCTTCGTTTGACATCATTGCTGGAAGTGGCCGCACGTGGAGGGCACGTCTCCACAGTTCCGGGATGCGAAACCTGTCTTCCATTGGAGGGGTGTGTTGGATATGGAGTCGAGCAAGAAGGCGGGGAGCCGACTCCGTTTGCGACAAACGCGTTTACTAATTTCTAAAGTGCGCCTCCCGGAGCTCTAAGAAAGTAATCACCACACCATGAGCCATAAGCCGGCTGTTTGAAGTAGTGATGGGGAGGCCAAGGGCACGCTTAATAATTTTGCGAAGGATGACCTCAAGCGCATCCTCCTATTGTTTCCGTAGGTGGAGATAAGGAGTCGAATAGAGAACTCGACTGGTTACAAAGGAGTTTGCCAGCCGCAAGGCATCCTTACTTCGTAACCCCCCGCGTTTTTTGGAAACCTAGCGGACCATACGGCCCACCTGGTTCCCCACCTTACGGAATTTGGCCAATTCAGTGTCTGGCCGCCTGTGTTTGTGGATGTAGAGTCCTAGTACCCGTATCTCGTCACTTTCGCGTAAGGGACCACTCTCAAGAGAAAGAGAGATTTTAGTTCTGCACTTTTGTGAGGGGCGGAGGTGCACAAATTCCGATTTTTGAGGGGAACATTGAAGACCGCAGCGGCGGATGTAGCTGTCTACTATCGTCGCCGCTGTTTGCAGACTGGTTTCAATGTCTCCTGTGCTGCCCTACGTGGCCCATAGGATGATGTCATCGGCGTACAGGGCGTGCTGCACGCCGGCGACACCATCCGGCCGTGCCGGCAGGTGCATCATAGCCAGATTGAAGAGCCGCGGGGAAAGTACCGCCCCTTGGCGGATTCCCCACGTGCCGAGTAGATAAAGACCACACTCTCTGTCTTGGATGCGGATGTGGGATTGAGAATCCATTAAAAATTGGCATATGTATCGGAATGTGTTGAGGCCACAGTCGGTCTGGCTTAGGTTAGTATTATCTCGTGTGTTACGTTGTCAAATACCCTTTAAGATCCAAGACGAGTACTACCCGGTTATTATGGAGGCATTCGAGGGAGTCAAGGACTTTCCGATTAAGTTGCAGGAGGACATCCTGTGTAGTGCACTGCACGGGCTCGGGCCGGTACATGATTTGTTTTGCCGGGCCTGGGCCGGGCCCGGGCCGGGCTCGGGCTTTAAACTGCGGACCCGAGCCGGGCTTGGGTCCCTATAGAAACGGCTAGCTGGTGTCCGACTATTCATTCACTACTGCAGAATGAAGTGCACAACTGCAGCATTGGAGCAGAGACACGAATGAGCTATGGGTTAGAGTACAGGCTGAGAAAAAAAAACTAAGCTTTATTCATTGACTTATTTATTTCCTTATATCCACGCCGCGGTGGCTTAGTGGTCAAGGCGCTTGATTACTGAGCCAGGGAACCAGGGTTTGCTCCTAGCCTCGGCGGCCGCATTTCTATTTAGGTTTGGTTTGGTTTATGGGGTTTAACGTCCCAAAGCGACTCAGGCTATGTGAGACGCCGTAGTGGAGGGCTCCGGAAATTTCGACCACCTGGGGTTCTTTAACGTGCACTGACATCGCACAGTACTCGGGCCTCTAGAATTTCTCCTCCAAAGAAATTTTAGCCGCCGTGGCCGGGATCGAACCCACGTCTTTCGGGTCAGCAGCCGAGCACCATAACCACTGAGCCATCGCGGCGGCGCATTTCCATTTAGGCGGCTGATGTGATCGGGGTGGTCAGGACCAGGGTCTTCACCGCATTAGGGCAAAGCAGGCAGACTACGGAGGGAAGCCTTCGGGAGGAATAGCGAGCTTGAAGGTTTATTTTACATTTTGGACAGTAGCAAGGAGGCCAAAGTCAGAAAATGAGGGAGGATGATCTGGCACCCCACAGATTGCTGCTTAAATGCAGTTCACATTCCCCAGGCACCCAGCTAGGGACTCTGATCTCTGGTTGAGCGTCCAATGGGCCGCTCGCGTCTTCTTAGGCTCCGCCTTCCCCACGTGGCACCGCACCCCGCACAGACACACACACACACACACGGCAAGGAGGAACTTGGCGTCTCTCAGTCGCGAACTGTTTGACCAGGCCCAAAGGTCGTTCCTGCTGTGTGGTGATCCTGATCGATGGGGACGCGTACGCTGACCGCTCACACCGGTGACCTCTTCAGTTCGGTGGAAGGGACAAATCAGCCGTGTCGCCCATCCGCTTTGTCTGCTGCCCAGGGTGCACGCGGGCAAAGAGTTAGCGGCGCCGCCGCCCCGCCGTCGTCGCCACTGGGTCTCGTCGGTCAGTCCACGGGCAGTCCGGGAGAAACACCGCGCTCAGCCTTCCCGGCGAAGGGGATTAGACGCCTTTGTGTACGCCGACGCCGTCGCCAGTAGCTGCCCCACGCAGTGTCTCTTTTGTCTCCCCCGAACAGCAGCGCTTTCCGTCGCAGTAGCCTGATGACGCCGGACTGGCTCGCCTGTTTCCGCTGCCAGTCCCCAGGAGCGCAGTTCGGCACCAGAGCCGCATACAGCATCGCCGGCGAAGGGGATTAGAGCCTTTGTCCACGCCAACGCCGTCGCCAGAAGCCGCCCCCAGGCCAGCTTTTCCTTGCGTCTTCTCCGAGAAACAGCAGCGCTTTTGGCCGCATACCTGATGGCGCCTGACTGTCTCGCCGTTCTCCGCTGGCTGGGCCTCCGATCATTACACGGCAAAAATGACAGCCATGTACATTGTAGTATCATTGCCCGTTGAAGAAACCCAGGTGGTCGAAATGATCCAGAGCCCTCTGCTTCGGTGTCTCTCACAACCTGACTCCCCTTGGGCCCTTAAGCCCCAGAAACATAGCTTTTATTTTATAGCTATATTTTTCTCATGTGAGAAAGTTCACAAACTAAAACGCGTTTGGTTTATTTCTTTTTGATCAGCTGACCGGAACGTCTCGTAAGTGAAATACCTACAAAAACTCACGCCAGTTTGTAAATCTCATCTCATAACCACATCTATCCCTCCTCGCTTCTTCAGCCTGGTTGTCATGGCAAGTGTTTTGTCCTGTAAGTTATCATGTGGTTCACGCGTTATCTTCTGCTCCACCAGCAAGAGTAAAATTTAACCGGTCTTAATTGGCCATTGATCGTTCGTCATCCCAAAACATGCCTATACACTATTAAAAATTCATTCGGGAAGGACATATTAGTTTAGGATGCTTATAGTCTTCAAAACACACCGTAAAATACTCAAGCCTTTTAGCTTTTCGTTACTGCTGAAAGGCGACCAGTTCGGCTATGAGTTCAACCTGTGAGATCGCGTTCGCTCAAAAAATGTCATCCTACTGCTTGCTAGGCAGCTTTAATGTTTATACTTCGTGGGTGGCAAAATATAACTGATTAAAATCATGGGAGAATGCAAAGTAGTCTATTACGCGCCTATGCAGCCCTTTTTATTTGGCTCTTGGAACTTCCGAGTTTATCTTTGCGCACCTATACATGAGATCACTGTCCAAAAGAGGGCCTGGCGAGCACTACTCTTAATCACTTCCTTCTGGTTTAAAAAGAACCAACTTTCTGCAAGCCAAACTGTGGTTGCAGAACCTTTGTCAGCCTGTTTCTTACCGGTCTAGTAACAGTCTACTTGCCCAGAGTGAGCAGTATACCTCAAGCGTTACTGTGAAACGGGCCGGGCCGGGCTCGGGCTGGGCTTCACTCCGGGATTCACGGGCTAGGCCGGGCTCGCTAGAGCGATAAGTTAGCGGGCCTGGGCCGGGCCCGGGCTTGATGTCGCGGGCCTGGGCCGGGCTCGGGCTTCAGGTCTCGGGTCCGGGCCGGGCTTGGGCCTCAGATCGAGGCCCGTGCAGTGCTCTAATCCTGTGCGGATCTGTGTGGGCGGAATCCGAACGTGGTGCTCGCAAAGACATGTTTGTGTTCAAGATATGCAGATAACCGATCCCGCACCATCGTCTCCATTAGTTTACCCACACAAGAGGTGAGAGATATGGGCCGAAGGTTCAATTGCTTGCCTGCTTTAGGAATAAAGGTGACCAGAGCCGTTTTCCAGTCATTTGGCAGGGGGTGTCCCCGCGCCAAATTGCATTGATGTAGTCGAGGACGGACTGGTATGCCAAGTCACGCAGGTTCGTCAAAAGCTTGACGGTGACCTTATCCTTTCCTGCCGCAGTGCCCCGTTTCTACCAAGAGGGCAGATACGCCGCCTACCACAAGGCGGTCTTCAGACACGTACGAACGTATGCCTAAAATTGGAAAATGCGCCTAGTAGTGCTAGCGCACTAGGACATTTTTACTGCCTAGAGAAAGTCAACGCGAGACACTAATGCTACGTCCTATTATTGCGTTTTTCGAAGCTGAAAAAAAGGCTGGTTGGTTGCACATTCTGTAGGAATGACGTGCGCTCTCCTAACGCGAGAAAGCTAACAGGAAATGCGCAGCACAGAGACAGGTAAAGATCCTCGTCGTCTCCTTTTCGCTCTTGTGCAAACGTACCGAGCGCCTCATACGTACAGAGCCCTATTACAGCCGAGTACGAAGATACGCACCCTACAGCCCCTAGAAAATCAGTTTTATTTCACGCTTAACATAAGGCTTAACATGTGACGCAAGAAGCGCTATTACAGAGTAAGCCTCAATTCAACGAGAGTTGTGTATTGAAACAAAGCGCTTTCTACCATGACTACACGTGCAGAGAGATAAGCATTTAGTTAAAGTAGGCCGTTATAATAACTGCACAGGTTGTCAGTGCTGACGCCTTCGCTGTACATGCTGCAACTGGTCCCTGACACGAAAACAGCGCCGTGTTCCCGTTGCCGTGCAGACGCGTTGCTGCCGCTTCCCGCCATCTTGCTACGGTGCCACATGCTGGGAGTATGTGAATACCATCTTTCGAACTGTAGCTTTTTTCTGCAGTCGGCGCAAATTTTTTACGACCCACATATAATATGTGCCTTAAAACTATGTCATATACAATCAACTAAAATAGATACTTGACCATACGTATCAAAATCTTAACCGAGGCAAACACGTTATAACCCTACAAGCACACTCTAAACTAGTTTTGATTCAATAATGACACTTTCAGGTATATGCGCTTAACCCATTTTTACCCATTCGAACCCATACTTTCCGCGGACTATACAGGAATAGAATGCGTTGAACGTGTGCATTGTTAATGCCTCATTACTAAATTTATTTATCGCGCTTGTTGAAAACGAAAGCTGCAATTTGAGCAATTCTTGTTTTAGTTTGTCGCTGTCAATTTCTTACTACCTTCTTTGGGCATTTTGTGGTATAATTATCTCTCGAGCCCAGTTCTTATAACATACACTTCATTATAGTTTTTAACTTTCCTCTCAAGTATGAACTTTATGTAGTGTATTAATGTGTATTTTAAATCTTTGATCACTGTCAGACTTGTATATCATTTTACTTTTAAATGTCTTTCTGATACGATGCCTAACGACAATGATAGTATGAAGTAAATAAATAAATATGAATTTCAAACTTTCAGCCCCGCCATTGATGTTTATACAAATGTTGATCCAGTAACAATAGGTACTGCGCAGTTAGCAACTGTACTAGGTAGCACTAATCCCTGCAACAACAAAGTGAAGTACGCACCCTGTTAGGCGTGCGAAATGCTTGAGTAAGGTACCATTGCATGCAGACACCGTTTTGACCAAGAATACAGCGGTTTAAGAGAATGAATATTGCCGCAAAGATCATGATATTGATCTGCCTTTTGACTCTTTGTCATACGTAGTGGTTCTACACTTTAGTTCCTTTATAAGCATTGGCCAAGGTGGTTTCACAATGAGGGAAGTGTAGTGGGAAAACAGGAATTGTGGGGTTGCTTTGAGAGCAATATGTTGCAATCAGCTCTTGTAATAAATGAAAGCATTGCGTAGACACCTTTACTGCTTATTTTGTCCCATCTTTCATTCCTAAATGGTGAAAATATCTCATCATCATCTTCATCATCTTCCGCCTGAATAAGCCCTCTGGAAGGCAAAGGCCTCTCCCGTTTCTCTCCAATTAACCCTGCCCTTCGCCAGCTGCAGCCATTGCATCCTCGGAAACTTCTTAATCTCATCCACGCACCTAACTCTCTGGCGCCCCTAGCTACGATTGCCTTCTCTTGCAATCCACTCCGTTGCTCTTAAGGACCAGCGGTTATCTTGCCTTCGCATTACATGCTCTGCCCAAGCCCATTTCTTCCTCTAGATTTCGACTAGGATGTCATTAACCCGCCTTTGTTTCGTCACCAACTTCACCCGCTTCCGGTCTCTAACGTTACACTTATCGTTTTACTTTGCTTGGCTCGCTTCGGTGTCCTTAACTTAAGCTGAACCCTTTTCGTTAGCCTTCACGTTTCTGCCCCGTAGATGATACCGGTAAGATACAGCTGTTGTATACTTTTCTCTTGAGGGATATTGCTGAACTATCATTCAGGATCTGAGAAAACGTGGTCGTTTCGCCTAGTCGTTTCCCTCTCACGATCCGGATCAGCAGCTACGACCTGCCCTAAGGGCACGTATTACCTTGCCACTTCCAGCATCTCGCTACCAGTTGTGAACTGCTGTTTCCTTGCGAGACTGTTGAACATTACTTTGGTCTTCTGCTTGTTAACTTTAAGACCTACTGTTCTGCTCTGTCTTTCTAACTCACTGATCACGCTTTTCAGATCATCTCGTGAGTGAATTAGCAAGGCAATGCCTTCAGCGAATCGCAGATTAGTTACGTATTCTCCGTTAACTCTTATCCCCAACTGTTCCCAATTCAGGCCTCGGAGTACCTCCTGTAAACAGACGGTCAATAGCATTGGCGAGATCGTGTCTCGCTGCCTGACACCCTTCCTGATTGGAATTTTATTGCTGTCTTTGTGCAGGACTACGATAGGTGTGCAGTCGTTTATAGACATCTTCCAGTATTTTCGCATAAGAGACTTCTACACACTGGATTCGCAATGCCTGCATTACAGTTGAGGCTTCCACTGAGTCAAATGCTTTCTCGTAATCAATGAATGCTATATATAGGGGTTGGTTATATTCTGCGCATTTCTCTATCACCTGATTGATAGTGTGAATGTGGTCTATTGTCGAGTATCCTTTACGAAAACCTTCCCGATCATTGGGCTGACTGAAGTGTAAAGTTGTCCTGATCATATTTGCGATTACTGCAGTAAATATCTTGTAGGCAACAGGCACTAAGCTGATCGGTCTGTAATTCTGCATGTCCTTCACGTCTGATTTTTTAAGAAATAAGGTAATGTCAGCTTTCTTCCAAGCTTCTAGTACTCTCGCGACCATAAGGTACCGCGCGTATAGGGCGGCTAGTTTTTTCTGGCCCAATCTCCGCTCCATCCTTCAATAATCTGCTATTACCTGATACTCATCACCTGATTTCCCTTTTACATTCCTCCTAAGGCTTGCTTTACTTCCTTTTTCGTTACTGCCGGGATTTCCCATTGGTGTGCTCTACTGCCTCTATCATTAACGTTCTGATTGCATTCGCAACTGTACAGATTTGTGTGCAACTCTTCGGCTGTTTTAACTGTCTTATCCATGTCGCTAACAACATTGTCCTATTTGCCTCTTAGCCCATACATTTGGTTTTTACCTATGCCTAGTTTTCTGTTCTCTGCTTTTAGGTTACCTCCGTTCTTTAGAGCATGCTCAATTTTCTCCATGTTAAACTTCCTTATGTCGGCTACCTTGCGATTATCTACTCACATTGACAACTCTGCCAGTTCTGTGCTGTCTGTAGGGTTAGACGCTTCCATGCTTCGCGTTTCGTAATCAGATTTATTGGCTCCTGAGATAGCTTGTCGGTATCCTGATGAACCATCCTACCGCCTACTTCTACTGCGCACTCCGCACTGACAGCTGTGACCTTATCGTTCATTCTTTAAACATTAAAATGTCTTCCTAAGTTAGAGTCGAATATCTGTTCTGCAGCGATATCCTGAATTCCTTTACTCTCCCTCTTACAGCTAATTCATTAATGGGCTTCCGCTTCACTAATTTCTTCCATTCCCTTCTCACGTCTAAGCTAATTTGGGACTTTACCGTACTGCATCGGTAAAAAGCGCAGCTGGCTTTGGTCACTCTATTTTAAAGCGGTATAGTCACCAAATTTTTCGTGGCCTATTTTTTTTTTCGTATTGATGCGTAACACATTAGTATACATGGATTACCGCGTAGTATTCACCTACGACTGCTAACTGATTTATAATTGAATTTCTTCACTCCCCTGTTTTGGTTTCGCTTTCAACAGCCGAGCGATGGCTCTGTCGACAGAGGTCAGTAACGTAATTGTAACTTAAAATCGTAACGTAATCGCTGCTTTGTCATTTTAATTCACTGCAATACTGCGTTGACTTCTGCTTGAACAGGAAAGTCACCATGCTGTCATCTTTTGTGAGCTCCGCTGATCCAACCAACTTGGAATCAAGAGAGGCGCGTCGCTGACGCCAGAGTACGTAACAGATGAAAAATTTCCCATTATGTAGGCCACCTACGCAGCTGTTGCACCTGCACGCTGAATGTTTACGCAGACGCTGCAAGGTCGGCATGTTTTGCGGCGTTCAAATGTAGGTGTCAAGGCCGTTACATCGAGATCCCGTGGAGACCAACAGAATGCTCTAACCGCACTGCTCGGCTCATAAGTTATGGGACTGCTTACAAAGATGACATCGAGAGAACCAAAGTACGAAGTGGCCTGTATATGTTTAGTGGTCTTTCAAGTCCGCCAGACGCATTGATCGTTATCGCTGTGGATTAAGAAGGACGCTGAAAGCGAGACGATAGGCTGCGGAAGAGGCACGGAAGTTTTCTTACAAATAGGACTAACCTCAACGGTTGCTCCAACGGCGCGAGAGAGGGATTCTGATTGTTTTGACATATGGACGTCGATCGCATCTACAGACACTACCATGGCCACCAAGAAAGACAGTAAGCTCTTTGCTTCTTCATCGACAAGGCCGAGATTTTAGATTACACACTGAAAAAGGAAAGTGCGGAAAAGAACTTTTGTACCACAACATCCTCTGCCTCTAGCACTACCTTGTTGGTTTTCATGACAAGGTCTTTCTTGCTCGTTTGACCTTTCATCGCTGTAAACATGTAAAAAGGAATCTACATAGACAGAGAGAGAGAGAAATGGCATTTATTGCCACCAGTTAAAACCGCACTCCAAAGAAGTCTTCTTCCGCAGCGTACCTATCCATCGGCCGGGATCGCGAAGGCCACGGCAGCAGACAGAGCTTTACTTTGTACTTAACTGTCCAGACTATTAAAGAGGCCTCCCAGGTTTCTGTCCTGTGTGTGCCGTCATACAATACTCCGCAAGACCACACCATGTGTACCATATGTGCTATCTAATTGCAAAAACAACAATGCGGGTTGGTTGCAGAAAGGGGGACCCCCTCGGTATGGTTTGTAATTGGGGTCAGGCTTAACTTGGACAATAAAGTACGACCAGCCTCTGAGTTAGATAGAGTGGATAGAGGGGATATTTGTGCAGTAAAGGTAGCTTCTTTGAGCTCCTGAAAGGTGTTGTGTACACCGAGTTTGAGGAGTCGGTCGTTGGATGTGCTGGGGGGGGGGGGGGGGGAGACGTAGAGCCGTTCAAATGCAGCTACGTAGGAGCGCATTTACCCGGTCTCTCTCCTTCTGTTTGAGGGGCATGTATGGAAGGCCACATGTGGTGCGGCGTATGATGTAAGCCTGGGTGAGGCCAGTCGTGTTTCCCTCGCGTAGGCCACCCCTGCGGTTCGCTATGTGGCGAATCAGTCGAGTGGTGTGTTGAGCGTGTGTTTCAAGTGTCTTCATGACTTCTCCGTGCGCACCGTAGGAGTGGAGAAGTAGGCCTAGCACGCGGATTTTGTGTACTAGTGGGATGGGATGGGTACCTAGGCTGAAGGAGATGGGTGCATTGACTGAATCGTGTTGCTTTGGCCGGTAGAGAAAGAGCTCCGATTTGGAAGGGGAGCAGGTCAGGCCACGCTCCCGTACATACGCGTCGATGGTGGTTAGTGCCAATTGTAGGTGTTCTATTTCGGCATCACTGCCATGGTTTGCCCAGACAGTGATGCCGTCGGTGTCGAGGCTGAAATGGATGTCGGGAATTTGAGCTAGCTGTTGAGATAAGTGGAGAAGTGATATGTTGAATAAAATAGGGGAGATGACGGCTCCCTGGGGCGTACCTCGTGCTCCCAGCGTGACCCTGGTAGGCTGGGGTCTCCGAAGGTAAGCGTGGCTGTGCGGTGGCTTAGGAAGTCTCGGATGTAGTTGTACATCCTGACGCCGACTCCCAGAGTCGTAAGGTTTTCTAAGATGGCTGAGTGTGTAACGTTATCAAATGTCTTATTGAGATCCACCCCTAGGATAGCTTTAGTGTCGGAGGTCTGTGAGTCGAGAATGTCATGTCTTAGCTGCAAGAAAACGTCCTATGTGGAAAGCCCTGGTCTAAATCCTAACATGCTAGTGGGCACGAGATTGTTGCTTTCTAGGTATTGGAAAAGCCTGCTCTGGAGTACATGCTCCATGAGTTTACCAACAGAAGGTGTGTGGGAGATGGGTCTGAGGTTAGAAGTGAGCAGAGGTTTTCCAGGTTTGGGTATGGAGATTACTCTCGCCTCTTTCCATTGTGGTGGGAGGCTGCCCAGTTGCCAGCACTCATTAAAGTATTCTGTAAGTGCAACAATGAATTGTGCGTCGAGATTCCTGAGAGCCTTGTTATGTACCCCGTCTGGGCCGGGGGCTGAGGACGTGTTAAGTGGCTGGAGTTCAGCCTGGACCTCTGCTTCTGCAATGGGTTGGTCAAGCTGGTCGTTAGGGAGGCCTGCATAATCAGGGTGGTTTGCAGGAGGGTATGTGGGGAAGTATTGATTTCGAAGTTCTTGGAGGAGGTCTGGTGGAGATATATCTGAAGTATGTATGAGTTTGGTGAGGGCGTGTCTCTTGTTAGTCTTAGACTGAGGGGAGTCTATTAAGTGCCTAAAGAGGTTCCAGGTCTGAGGCAGATTCATATTGCCATCAAGCTTGTTGCAGCTAGATTCCCAGTTTTAACGTGAAAGATTCGCTGCGTGTGTTTCTATCTCTTTGTTAAAGGGACACTGAGGAGAAATTGAAGTTGGCTTCTATCGATAAATTACCCGCTCCTGATTACAAAAACACCACTCATACTGACAACAAAGCTCTTGTAACGTAGGAAAGAGGAAGAACTAAAATACAGGTATCGCCGCCACAGGCCAAACTAGCAAGTACAAGCGTGATGACGTCATAGGACAAGACAGCGTGGCTATAACCAATGGTTCTAGCAAGACTGGGACACGAGAAGACACGAATCACTGAGGCTGACACACGAAGGTTGCGCTGTTGAATAATGAAGTAAGTTTTGATTTGAAACCAATAGTGCGCTTTTATCACACAAGGAAGACCGACAAAAGACAACCTGAATGTTGTAAGCGAAGAAAATCAATACTTAGCGGCGCCACAGGCGGCCAGATGAGTTTCGGTATATCATGGCGCTTCGCGTCTATGCGCTCTGCATGCCCGCGTGGTTTTGACGCGCCTCGATTTACAAGCGCGGAACAGCAGAGGCACTCTAAGTGCCGCTCTAAATGTTAGTTAACTTTCGAATGAGCCTGTTAAGGTTGGTCAGCTGATCTCCACGGCCGATGAAAGACTATGATGGCACGAATTTCGGTGACCGTACAAGGCAGTTTGCAGTGTAAAGACCACCTTGGGTCTTCGTACGCTCGCCCTGCGAAATGTTCCCGGTTGTGCAAGGCAACTTCCAACTATTTGACACTCTGTGGGGCTGAGGTCGCTGAAGTGCAGGCCGAAGTTATTAGACACTTTTAGCACACCGTGTTCCCCTTACCGGTACCTGAGTTCCGGAGCCCACGCGCAGCCAATGCATACGCAAATTTCCTTGACGTCGCCAGACGGCGCCACGTACCCGGCAGCTACGCGCTCGCCCGCAGCATCGGGACCAATCAGCGTCTGCTCACCAGTGGTAGGCGGGCTCCCGGTACTCCACCAACGGTAACAAGGTACACGGTATGCTAAAGGTGTCTATTTGCGAGAACTTCGTTGACGACTTGGAGAACGGGTACCATCGTAACGCTGGCAAAACGCCGGTGCAAATGTAAACGAAGCGACGGTAGCGACGGCCGCAATAGCCGATAAATGCCTTCAAGTCCGGCCGGCGGCAGCTTTCATTTCGGCTGCTGCTAGGCCGCACCGCTAGCGCCAAAAAATCACGAAGTCTGCGTTACGTCATGTTCACGTCATGTTTCACGTCACTTAGTCCTGTGTCGTCATAAGAGAGTCCCAAGTTTGAATCAGCGGCGGGAAAACTTTTTCAACTCAAAATCCGAATTTCTTAGAAATAAATGCATCTTTCGCTGCTGGCCAAGCGGCAACAAAGCCATGAAATGCCGAGCTATCGGATTTTGCTATAAAAAATATTAATAGAGCTCTCCTCACTGTCCCCTCAAGGCGGGCGAGACGACGCTTAAGTGTCCGGCTCCATCGCTGCCTTTGCCAGCGTCGCTCTAGGCCTGTTTTAGCCTCCCATAAATGTAGGAGGCGGTAGTCAATTGTGTCGCTTGGGCAGTCTTCTGGTAGCGGACGAGTTACGGATCGGATATCGCTTTTTAGCTGCTCGGTCCATTCGGTGATGTCCGTGATGGTGGTGAAGGTGCGCGCTGTTCCACATGAGCGGAAAGAGTCCCACTTTGTGAGTGAAGCGTCTGGGAGGCCTGCTGTGTCGCTGAATGTGGGGTCTGTGAGCAGTGAGAGACCGGTTTGTTGCGCGGCAAACCATACCCGACGTCCTTTCGGTGTGTCGTGTGGGTAACCCCAGGCTGTATGTGGGGCATTAAAGTCTCTCACGACGAGTAAGGGGCACTTGTTGGCTATGCGCTTCGCGAGGGTAAAGAGGCGCTCGAAGTTACCTTGAAGGCAATTAGGGTGGCTATAAACATTTACGATCAAGATACTGTTCGCTCGAGCGTGTTGCGGCACAAGCTCAATTAGAAGGGGATCAATGTCTTCAATCACTATGCAATGGGAGATGATGGTGATTGAACGACGAACCAGAAATGCTACCCGAGGGGGTGTGGTGGATGTGGGCATAACAGGAGCATAGCCGGGTAGGGTGAATAGGTTTGAGGGTTCCTGCAGGGCAAGGATGTCGGGTCCTGTAGCGCAGGACAGCACTTGGTGGATCACGTGACGCTTCTGGCCAGATCCCCGGCAGTTCCACTGCCAGGGTGTAAGATTACGGATTGGAACTCCCATCATGACAATCTATAGAGAGGGAGCTGTAACGTGGGGTTCGGAGCCCTGAACTATGGTATGCATAGGTTGGCCTGGTCCTGCGGTGCTTTGGGCTTCTTGCATCTGTTTGGTGAGGGGTCACGCTAGGGGAGCCGGGACTCAAGATCGTTACAGCGATCAGAGAATCCTTGCGTTAGCACGTCGAATCGGTGGTTAAGAACAGCGTTGTGTTGTGTTATGCGGATTACTGCGTCTTTGAGGGTGCGCATTCCTCGCCGATGCGCGTTATAGCGTCTTGCAATTTCGCCTCAAAGCGAGCTGCAAATTATTCAAGCAGGGTTGGTTTGTTGTTTAGTGAGATGGGTGTGGAGGGAGGGAGCGTTGTGCACGGAGGTGAAGTTGTAAAGGGATCAGTGTCAGCCTCCATTGCTAGCAAATCAGGAGAGGAATTAGGCTCGGAGTGAGTGGACGAGGTACTGGCGGTAGGTGGGTTGGGAGGCGGAGTTTGGGATGTGGTAGGAGCGGGGGCAAGTGGAATGGTAGAACCAGCGGCAAGAGCTCTTATCTGGGCTTCCAGCTTGGCGATATGTTGACGAAGGGCGGTGGCTTCTGCTCGGGCTGCTGTAGCTTCTGCTTTAGCCGCTTCTGCCTCCTCCTGAGATTTTGCCAGGACTTGTTGTAGACTGGGATGTGCTGCAAGGATGTCATGTGCCTGTGTCAAGAGGGGGAGGTGTCCCAGACTTGTTTCAACGGCACTGTCCAGGCTTGTTTGTTTTGGTTGGGCTGGGTGAGTCCGCACGACAACTGGGGAAAATTGTCTCTGGATAGGATCAAGTCTTCCTTCTGCGTTTGTGTGCGGTTTGGCTGTTTCCTTTGCTGGTGGAGGTTTCGTCCCTTGCAGGATCCCTTGCCTGTTAGGTGTGGGCCCTCGCACAGAATGCAATTGGGCGTGCAAAGAGTGTCTTGCTCGGAGTGCTGTATTCCACAACGGGGGCAAATATTATTGCGAAAGCAATACTGCTAACACTTTCAAGCCTTCGCGTGACCCGGCCGCAGTTACTTTTGACCTTTAGCGGAGTGAATATGGGCGACCAACTCGCTCCTTCAGATAGCCCGGCTGCAGTTACGCCGCGCCGCGCACCTGTGGTGCTACTGCCGCTGTGACGTCATACCAGCTGTAGATTATGGGCGACCAACTCGCTCCTTCAGAGAGCCCGGCTGCGGTTACGGTGTGCGTTTGCCGCGCTGCGCACCTGTGGAGCTACGGCCGCTGTGCCGTCATACGATCTGTAGATTATGTTTTCTTGCTTTCAGTCGCAACAAATTACCGAAGACGCTTTGAGTCGTCGCGCATCTGTGGCCGGTAGCCACGCGTGACCTGCAGACGCGGCGCACTGCGTTCCAAGACGCTTTCAGTCGTCGCGCAGCGGCGGCCTGTAGCCACGCGTGACCTGTAGACGCGGCGCACTGCGTTCCTTCAGCTGGAGGCGCTGCGCTTTTGCTTTCGCAACCTACCAGGCTTAACCAAAGCTAAGCCCCCGCCAATGTTTTGTCTTGGGACTCGGGCATGCGTCGTGGCGGAGACCCGGCTGTCTGCAGTTAGTAGAGGCATCCAGACTGCCACGGTATGGGGAGCAGCGGTGGACGGCTCCCATGTATATGATGGAGTGAGGGACTGTTCTTTTGTCGAAGGTAATCAGGATGGAGTGTGTCTTTCCCATGCGTCGTGCTGCTGGTATGATGTATTCCGGATTTCTTTTGACCAGGTCTTGGTAGAGTTGCGTTGGCGTCTCGTCGTCATAGGCGTTCGTGATGACTCCTCTGGTAGCCCCCGGTGGTGGTGCCACGTACGCCGCGCACGGATATGTTTCGTCTCCGATGGTGAGGGAGGTCAGCGCCTTGACAGTCTCGACTGTTGGGAAATGTGTTGTGTTTATGGTGAAAGTATTGTTGGTCGGGTGGATGCGCAGACAAAAATCGTCCGGTGGAATGATATCGAGCTGGGTCTGCACTGTCTTCAAGAGCCGGGGTGCTGGGACATCTTGGAGTCGTAGTTCACCTCGCGGGCGAACGACTACTCGAATAGCGTTAGGTGTGAGCGGTGGCAGCCGCTTGCTGCGCTGCACTGCGAGGCGAGCCTCCTCCTCAGTCGCAGGTGGTAGACGGGCTGGCGTCTTGCCGCTGCCGGTTACGGCTGCTGCGTCGCGCGACACGTTGTTGGCGTTCGGGTGAGCTGCGTCTGAGGTAGCGTTGTCGGAGCGGAAAGGTTTCGGCGAACTGGCTGGTCGGGAGGCGTAGGCTTTATACATAAGCGGTGTCCAGTCGCTTGAATTTTGCTATTCCGCGGTGATGGTGCGGCTTTCAACCGTTACCTCTACGACAACGGCTGCCGTCTCCGACGGAGTCGGCGTAGGGGAGGAATCCGAGTGCGGCCTAGCTCTGCGGCTTGGCGTCTCGGACTAATAATCGTTCTTTTATCATAAAAGGTCGGATGCTACGTCCTATCACTCCGTTTTCAAAGCTAAAAAAAAGATTGCTGGTTGGTTGTACTTTCTGTACGGGTGACGTGCGCTCTACTGACGCGCGAAAGCTAACAGGAAATGGCGCCGAACAGAAACAGGTAGCGTTCCTTCCCGTTTCCTTTTCACACTTGTGCAAACGTACAGAGCGTCTCATACGTACAGAGCACTATTACGGCCGACTACAAAGCTGCACATCCTACAGCCCCTAGAATATAAGTTTCATTTCACGCTTAAGATTAGGCTTAACATGTGATACAAGAAGCGAAGAAGCGCTAGTACAGAGTCAGCCTCAATTCAATGAGCATCGTGTACTAAAACGATGCGCTTTCTACCTTGACTACACGCGCAGAGAAAAAAAGCATTCAATTAAAGTAGGGCGTTATAATAACTGCACAGGTGGTCAATGCTGAAACCTTCGCTGCACATGCTGCAACTTATCGCTGACACGCAAACAGCGCCGTATTCCCTTTGCTGTGCAAGTGCGTGGCGGCAGCTTTGCGCCATCCTGCAACGGTGCCACATACTGGGAGTATGTGAATGGCATCTTTCGAACTATTTTTTTTTTCCTACAGTCAGCGCAAATTCTGTACGTCCCACATATAATATTCGCCTTAAAACAATGCCATACGCAATCAGTTAAACTGTATACTTCATTATACGTATCAAAATCTCAAACGAGGCAAACATGTTATAACCTTACCAACACACTCCTAATTTTTATTCCATACTGACTCTTTCAGGTATATGTGCTTAACCCATTCTTACCCATTCATACCCACTCTTTCCGCTGACTATACGCGACTGGAACGCTTTGAGCATGTGCACTGTTACCAGCTCATCATTAAATGTCTTTATCGCGCTTCTTGAAAACGAATACTGGAATTTCAGTAATTCTCGTTTTAGTTTGTCGTTGTGAATTTCTTACTACCTTCTTTGGGCATTTTGTGGTATAATTATCTGTCCAGCCCAACTCTTGTAACCTACACTTCATTGCAGTTTTTAACTTCCCTCCTAAGTATGAACTTTACGTAGTGTATTAATGTGTATTTTACATCTTTGATCACAGTCTCACTTGTATATAATTGTATTTTAAATGCATTTCTGATAGATCCCTGACGGCGTTGACAGTATCAAGCAAATAAATAAATATGAATATCAAAATTTCAGCCCCGCTATTGATTTGTGTACAAATGTTGATCCAGTAACAATATGTACTGCGCAGTTAGCGACTGTACCATGTGGCGCTATTCTTTGCAGCAACACAGGCACCCTGTTAAGTGTGGGAAATGCTTTAGTAAGGTACCATTGCATACACACACCATTTTGCTCAAGAATACAGCGATTTAAGAGAATGAATATTGCCACGAAGTTCATAATATTACTCTGTCATACGTAGTGGTTCTGTACTTCCTTTACGAGCATCGGCCAAGTTGGTTTTACAATGAGGGAAGTTTATTAGGAAAATAGGAATTGTGGGGTTCTTTTGAGAGCAATATGTTGCAATCAGCTTTGTAATAAATGAAAGTATTGTACATACTATAAGAAGAAGAGGAGGACGACTCCGCAGTGGCGCACTTCGTCGTCATCGCTGGTGGTTCGGGCGTGAGTCCCTTTCGTCCCAAATATTGTTTACTTGACTCTAGCACGCTTTCAGCGATTCCAGCGTTTCCACACCTTGAGCCATGAGCCTCTCCTCGCTGCAGCGGATTTTCAACACCTGGCATTTCCTTGGAGTGTGCGGATGTGCAGTTCGAGGCAATGTGAGGTGTCCATGACCCTTTTGCGCTGCCGGATACCGCGGCTAAATCTTTATTTATGCCGATCGGGCTTTCGATATCCAACCTTTGTGAGTCTTGTGGCGTAATTGAGTCTATAGAACATTTTTTTCCTCTCCTGCCGGCGGCTCGCTGCTCTCCGTAGAATTTACTTGGAGATCCCCCTCGCTCGGCTTGGGCTTCCTCTATCTATTCCGATTCTCTTATCCTTCGGGGCAAGCGCCAAGGGATATGCCCTGAAACCAGTGTTCGATTCTATTCATGATTACATAATTTCATCTGGTAGATTCCTCTGCTAGAATGTGTATTCACAACTTTTCTTTCTCCGTATTTTTTGTTTTGAACAAATTCTAGCTCTGCGTCCCAAAATTTTAAATTTAAATATACTCCATTCCCTGTACATGAGTGCGTTTGTATCCGCTGTGCGCCCTGGCCAATCCCCCGCCGTGGGTATGTGCCATTCAGCCTGAGGACATCATCATCATCATAATCGTCTCGTGCTGGAGCTGCTTCCTTCGGCTGGTTCTGCCGTCTTGCTACGACCTGACCGCTGCGTGCGTTGGTCGCCGTGACCCACTAATAAATCCACTGTTCACTTGGTGGAGAGTTCAACGATCCTAACCCCCGACGTCGCCCTAGAAATCCACAGTCGCACGGTGTCCGTTCCCATGGCGGAGCCAAGCCAGCAGCCCCCGACCCGCTTCCTGCGACCTGCTTCCACCTGTCACCTGTTCTGGCTCCTTATGTCAACGCGACCCTGCTATCTTTAGTGGCAGCTGCGACCTAGATGTGGAGGATTGGTTGTCAGCTTACGAACGGGTGAGCCGGCATAACAAGTGGTACGACGCTCTGAAACTTAACAACGTCGTATTTTATCTTACTGACGTCTCCAACCTCTGGTATCAGAATCACGAGTTGGACATCACCACCTGGTCCGCGTTCAAAACTACGTTTGCCGAAGTATTCGGCCGCCCTGCCGTTCGAAAACTTCGCGCTGAACAGCGTCTCCGTTCGCGAGCGCAGAGGACAGGTGAAACCTTCACCAGTTACATCGAGGACATCGTCGATTTATGTAAACGAGTGAACACGTGTATGACAGAGGAAGATAAAATTCGCCACGTCATGAAGGGAATCGTAGATGGCGCCTTCAAGATTCTTGTGGCTAAGAGTCCGACAACCATCGCAATGGTATATGAACCTTGCCAAAGCTTCGACGAGCTACAGAAGCAACGCGTTATGGTTCGCCACCCTGCTGACGCGTTGCTCGCTGACCCTGACTCCTCATGCCTGAACTCCGAAATCAAGGAATTTGTACGTGAGGAGGTTGCCCACCAGCTATCTCTTGTACCTTCTCTACCCGAACCATCATCTTGTCTGGCGCCGCAGCTCAAAAATGGAATCCAGCGACAGGTCTCGGAAGCTCTTCCTTCCGGCCATCCTCCAGCTCCTGTCGCTGCCCGGATGGCGCTTTCTGAGGCTGCCCTAACTCCACCTGCCCCCAGTGCTGCGCCGCTGAGTTATCCTGACGCCTTCGCGCCGCACCCCATTGTGGCGGCACCTCGCACCTATGCCGAAGTTGTGGCTCGCCCAGCACCTGCCACGGCGTATGCGTATCCTTCGGCCATGATGCGCTCCCCACGCACTATTGGCAGTGTTGCGCCGCCTACCTCTCCATTGCGCACATCGGACAACCACCCGATATGGTTTGCTTGCGGCATTCGTGGACACGTCGCCCGCCATTGTCGACGCCGGATGTCACTGTCGGTGCCAGAATATACTGGAATGTCCTATTCGGCGCCCTACTTCCGAGTTCCGCCGGGGCCGCCACCTGAACCTTCTGAACACCAGGCTTCCTCGTCTTGCCGCTCACCTGTGCCCCGTGCCCCGTGACGCTTGCCTTCCCTTGGAATCCACTCTGTTACCATTAGGACCAGCGGTTAACTTGCCTTCGCATTACATGCCCTGCCCGAGCCCATTTCTTCCTCTTGATTTCGACTAGAATGTCATTAATGCCAACTGACGTCCCCTTGCGAGACAGTTGAACATTGCGTGGTGTTCTGCATGTTAATTTTAAGACCTGCTGGTCTGCTCTGCCTGTCTAACTCACTGATCATGCTTTGCAGATCATCTCCTGAGTGAACAAGCACTGCGCTTTGTGTGTGTGTTTTCGTGCCTTCTTTTGTCCCGTCGTCTTCGCGCAGTTCTGTTTTGCTCTAACCATGAACCGACTATCCCAACCTCATGTCTTAAGGCAATTTCATCAGCAAATCGCGAATTAGTTACGTATTTTCTGTTAACTCTTATCCCCAACTGTTCACAATTCAGGTCTCGGAGTACCTCCTGTAAACAGACGGTGAAAAGCAATGGCGAGATCGTGTCTCCCTGCGTGACACCCTTCCTTATTGAAATTTTATTGCTGTCTTTATGGAGGACTATGGTAGCTGTGCAGTCGTTTATGGACATCTTCCAGTATTTTCACATCAGAGGCTTCTACACACTGGCTTCGCAATGCCGGCATTACTGTTTAGGTTTCCACTGAGTCAAATGTTTCCTCGTAATCAATCAAGGCTATATATAGGAGTTGGTCATACTCGGCGCAATTTTCTATCAGCTGATATAGACAATGAATACGGTCTATCGTCAAGTATCCTTTACGAAAACCTGCCTGATCATTGGGCTGATTCAAGATTAAAGTTGCCCTAATCCCATTTACGATTACTGCAGAAAATATCTTGTAGGCAACAGGCAGTAAACTCATCGGCCTGTAATTTTGCAAGTCCTTGACGTCCGTCTTCTTATCAATTAAGATAATGTTGGCGTTCTTCCAAGCTTCTGGTACTTTCGCGGCCATAAGATATTGCGTATACAGCGTGGCTAGTTTTTCTAGCACAATCTCCGCTCCATCCTTCAGGATATCTGCTATTACTGATACTCATGAGCTGTTTTGCCCTTTTGCATTGCTCCTTAGGCTTTCTTTACTTCCTCCTTCGTAACTGCCGTAAAGCCCCATTGCTGTTCTCTACTGCCTCTCTCATTAACGTTGTAATTGCATTCGCAACAGGGTAGGTTTGTGTAAAACTCTTCGGCTACTTTAACTATCTTATCCATATTGCTAACAACATTGCCCTCTTTGTTCTTAGCGCATACATTTGGTTTTTACCTATGCCTATTTTTCTGTTCGGTGCTTTCAGATTACCTCTGTTCTTTAGAGCGTGCTCAATTTTCTTCATGTTAAACTTCCTTATGTCGGCTACCTTGCGATTATTTACTCACTTTGATAGCTCTGCCAGTTCTGTGCTGTCCGTAGCGCTAGACCCTTTCATGCTTTGTGCTTCGCAATGAAATATTTTGTCTCCTGAGATAGCTTCCCGGTATCCTGTCGAACCATCCTACCGTCTACTTCTACTGCGCACTCTGCATTGACAGCTGTGACATTATCGTTCATTCTTTAAACATTAAGATCGTCTTCCTGAGTTGGAATCGAATATCTGTTCTGCAGCGATATCCTGAATTCCTCTACTCTCCCTCTTACAGCTAACTCATTAATGTGCTTCCGCTTCACTAATTCCTTCCATTCCCTTCTCAGTTCTAAGCTAATTCGAGACCTTAAAATACGGCAGCGGTCGAAAGCGCAGCTCGTTTGGCTGACTCTGTTTTAAAGAAATATAGTCACCAAATTTTTCGCTGTCTGTTTCCTTTTTCCGCATTAATGCGTAACACATTAATATACATGGATTACCGCGTAGTATTCACCTACGACTGATAACTGATTTATAATTGAATTTCTTCAGTCATCTGTTTTGGTTTCGCTTTCAAAAGCCGAGCGATGGCTCTGAGTACAGAGGTCAGTAACGTAATTGTAACTTAAAATTATAACGTATTCGCTGCTTCGTCATTTTAATTCACTACAATCCTGCGCTGACTTTTGTTTCAACAGCACAGTAACCATGCTGCCACCTTTTGTGGGCTCCACTGATCCAACCAACTGAGAATCAAGCGTGGCGCGTCGCTGACGCCAGTGCACGTACCAGAGGAAAAATTTTCCATTACGTAGGCCACTTACCCCGTTGTTGCACCTGCACGCTGAAATTTTGCGCATACGCTGGAAGGTCGACGTGCTTTGTGGCGTTCAAATGTAGGTGTCAAGGCCGTTACATCGAGATCCTGTGGAAACTAACAGGATGCTCTAACCGCACTGCTCGACTCATAAGTTATGGGACTGCGTACAAAGGTAACATCCAGAGTAAAAAAGTACCACGTGGCCTGCATATGTTTAGTAGTCTTTTAAGTCCGACAGACGCATTGATCGTCATCGCTGTGGGTTAAGAAGGACGCTGAAAGCGAGACGATAGGCTGCGGAAGAGGCACGGAAGTTTTCTTACAAATAGGGCTTAAATCAACGGTTGCAACCCCGGCGCGAGAGAGGTATTCTGATTGGTTTGACATCTGGACGTCGATCTCATCTACAGACACTACCATGGCCACCAAGAAAGACAGTAAGCTCTTTACTTCTCCATCCTGAAAGCCGAGGTTTTAGAGAGAGCGCCGGTCCTGTTGTACGCTTTTTCGTTGTCCTTTCGTTTAGCGCTGTTTTTTCCAAGGTATTAGATTATAAAGTGAAAAAGAAAAGTGCGGAAAAGAAAATTTTATACCAGAACAAAAAACGATAAATAGGACGAGCTGATCTTTTAAAAGGATCCTCTGCCACTAGCAGTACCTTATTGGTTTTTATGACAAGGTCTTTCTTGCTCGGTTGACCTTTCGTCGCTTTAAACATGTAAAGAGGAATCTGCATAGACAAAGAGAGAGAGAGAGAAATGGCATTTATTGCAACCAGATTAAACCGCCCTGCTAAAGAAGTCTTCGTCCGCAGCGTAGCTATCTATCAGCAGGGATCGCGATGGTCACGGCAGCAGACAGAGCTTCACAAATGATTTCACTTTGCACTTAAAGGTGCACTGAAGAGGAATCTGAACTTGTCTTTTTGCCGCGGGAACTCGATCTACACGTTCCTAGCATTCTTAAAAACTGCGACTTATTGCCCTGTATGGCCGATTTCCCAAATTAAATCGAATTAACGGCCGGCTCCCGCCCTTTTTTTTTTAATTCTGCCTCCTACGGTGGGCGGAGTCGACCAACGCGTGGAGTGCCTTTCACCCAGTCCCGTGGCGGCTAGCCGCTCTGCCATCGGCGGAGTAATACGTAGTAGTCCGTAGCAGCAAATAGTCCGCGCGTATTTTTATTTCTGTGGGGTTATTTTGCGGCTATATTATCTGCGAATGAAACTATTTATTCATGGAAACCTAAAAAACAAAATAAAGCGAAAGCAAAGCCTCCACGGAGCTGGCTGAAAGGAACTTCATGCGTTGGTCGACTCCGCCCATCGTACGAGGCAGAATTCAAAAAAAAGGGCGGGAGCCGGACGTTAATTCGATTTAATTAGGGAAATCGGCCATACAGGGCAATAAGTTGCAGTTTCTAAGAATGCTTGGAACGTGTAGATCGAGTTCCCGCGGCAAAAAGACAAGTTCAGAATCCTCTTCAGTGCACCTTTAACTCTTTCGCTACCGCGCCATAGGTCATCGATCGCATATGATCGATTTAAATCGCCCGCACAAAAAAGCTCATTTTGGAGAATCGTTTACGTGCTCCGCCATCTAGCTAGCAAGCTCAACAACTGCTCTTTCGATTGCAGCCTTGGTTTCAGTGTTTTGACATGAGGGGGCGCCGTGAAAAATAAAACTTTGAACGGCCGCAGCGGCGTCAGCCGGAGAAAATGGCGTCCGCGTCGCCGCGCACTCCTCGAAAACGAAAGCTGACACCGAGTGCGTCGGCTGGTTTCGGTTTCGTTTTTTGCGACGAAAGCAGCGGTTATTAGTCGGGCAACAATGTACAAACGTTGGATTTCGGTTTCGACAGCGAGACTTCGCCTCGGGAGCCTGGAATGTCAGCGCGTACTTGCATGTAAGTTCTGTTTTCGTTCGCTGTGAGTTTTCTGCGGTTCATACGGTTTGTAATTGATGAGAGTGGTTTATTTTTGTGCTTCAGGGTCTTGACAACGTATGGCGAAGGCAGTTTGCCAAATGCTCAAGGTCGCGTCGTGTTTTTCAACCAAGACGACAGCTAGGTGTCCATATCGGCACATCGCTGCGGAGCTGCGCTCGGAGATTAGCTCGACGTCTCGACTTTTTTTTGATGCTCTTCACGGCGGAAATGATGAAGACCGTGTGCGGAAACACTAATAAGTATGCATGGATGAAGATTTTCAGCAAGTTCGGCGTGACGGCTCATGGGAAGATGTGAATCTGTTGGAGATGCTGATGTTCATTGGAATCATCATATACATTGGAATTGTTGACCTGCCGCGACTATATTTCTACTGAAATACCAGAATAATCTATTCTAGCTATCAAAAATCATTTCTCAAAATTGGTTTTTCGCTTTTTTTGTTTGTTTTTTTGCACGTAACGGACCCGGATGATTCAGTGGCGGCAGCATCTATTGGCAAAACTTGGAAAGTGTCCTGGCTTTCGAACCACATCGCTAAAACTTATTTCATTGATTCTGATGTTTTAGAGCTTGCCTAAAATGCCAAATTTTATCAGCTGGCTTTCAGGGAGCAGCTCATTCGAGAAATCTTCGGGTATGATGAGGGAAATGAAGTCCACGCCCCCAATCCTCCCATAGAATCCATTCAACACCAACCGAAAAAAATTAAAAAGAAGAAACTGCAAGCTCGGCTATCAGAGAACAAGGGAGGAACAAAGATAAAGCCTTATGTGAAGCACCTGTCAGTCTACCTCTGCTTCACATCTTCACCCCTGATTGCTCTTCACAGTGGCACCACAGTCATGACCCCTGACTTGACAGGCCATGGAAAGTGCAGTAAATTTTTCTCATAGCTGAAACTGTGAATAATGACAGCTATAAACATGTGCAACAGTTTGTATATTCCAGTTTTTCTCTAATCAAGTTGTGGCTTAGTGCAGCCGGTAATTTTTGTTTTTGCTATATACTTTTTTTGTGTTTTTAGCTAATTTCACAAATAAATGTTCATTTACTTTCGCACACACAAGTTTTCTGTTTGTTTCATTCAGAAGTGTAACTAATAAGCTACAAATTCATGCATTGCAATATGTGCTTGGTGTATTAGTTCTTGTGAAAAAAAAAATTTCTTTCCGTACACTCCAAATCGTCCATTTTTCTGCGGTAGCGAAAGAGTTAACTGTCGAGGCTATTAAAGAGTCCTCCCAGGTTTCTGTTCTGCGTGTGCCGCCATACAATGATTCGCAAGTCCACACCATGTGTACCATATGTGCTATCTTATTGCAAAAACAACAATGCGGGTTGAAAACCTCCGATTGTAACTTTTTAAAGAGAGCCAGGTTAGGAAAAAAACTCCTGCCTGCGATTACCTCCACCAAACTTCCTTTACTGAACGTGTGGGCCGCCGCCGGGAATTCCATTCTGCCGAGCCTGTAATTTTCGGTGATTTCTGAGACTTTTGTTCTATCTCCCATTAGAGATGTTTGAGCCCCGGGGGTCGACCGGGAAGTAAGACCTCGGGTGACCCTATGGGCTTCCTCATACCCTAAGAGGCTGTCATGCGCGGGTGCCCAGATAAGCGAGATTCGCTCCTGAGGTCCCCGTGCTCCACTTATCAGATCTGAGGCAGCAGCCGTAAGCCTTACTGTTTCATGAATTGTAATCGCAGATTTGGAATCGCTTACGAACACCTTGTCCCCTGGATGTTATGCTGCGAGTGCCATATGGCCACCTTCCACGCCTCTACTATCGTGACACCCGCTACCGAACAGAACAACACGGGCGATCCGCCCTCTCGAACCGCAGCCGCCGTTGCCCGCCTCGTATTATGCTGCATCTACGTATAGAAACTCTTTCTTGCCCTGGTGCTTTGCCAGCAATAGAGCCGCTCTGTCCTTTCCTTTGTCCTCGTGAACACTGGGATTCATATTCTTGGGCAGCGGTGGGACCACTATTTTGTCCCTGACCTTCCTATTTATCGCTTACTTCGATTTCGGTTTGTTCTTGTCTAAGTTTGTGCCCTAGCTAGTGCGCAGTAATTTCCTTCCCAGTCATCCCGTCTTGTGTACTATGTAAGCCGATTTTCATTAAGCGCTCGGTGGATGCATTGTTTTAAAAGACATTCTCTGCCGACTAACATCCCCTATGAAAGCGTTATAATCCTTCCCTGTTCAATCCTGTGGTTTTTCTTTCTATTTTTTGTGGTCTTGCTACAACTTATCATATCACTTCTTGTTGCCACGAGTGCACAAAATCGCCGCCTGTTGGCGCCTGGGTTTCGGTGGTTCTGGTATGAAGCTGAAGTTCAGCGCCTGTGCCTACGTCTTTTCTGTTTCTGTCCCCTTTCCGTGTGTGTCCCCTGTCCATGTGTTATCGCTGTCAACCACAATCGATCAGCACCAACTAGCCCGACAGCTTGTCGTATCCAGACGCCCCGTCCTGAATTCATTTCATCTGGCCAATCGTTGCGTTCCCCCATCCGCCAAGAAGAAAGCGTTTTCATGTTCGATGCATATGGATATTTATTTTCTTAATTCAATTTGGGCAAGCTACAGGCTAAGTTAGCAGACGAAAGATTGGTTTCAACCAGAATACAAATTAATACAGTGAAAACAGTGCAAAAATACACTGCTGAAATCGAAATGAGAGCCAATGGCAAAGCATACAACCCAATTCGTTCTCAAAATGCAGAGGCTAAAAAACATTCTGTGGAAGACAGTTCAACACTGCTACTCCTTTCAGGAAAAAACTGCTCTTTTATGCATTTGCTACAGCACATACTGGAATTACAGAAAAATCGAGTGAGTGACATGTTGCATGCAAAAAGGCATAGTTAATTTGGTTTCCCCTGAAGGAAATTTTTTGCGTGCTTCAAGTGAGTAAAGTTTCGCCTCTTTGGTCTTCTACCAAAAAGCGAATAGGTTCTTTTTCTCTTCTTTCTTCTGCACCAGGGGTGCCCCGTCGGAGACGGCTTGTTATTACTTGAAGGCTGAAGGTCTATAGGAGATGATACTTGCAAACAACAGAGAACTTGCAGGGGATATAACTTGAAGCTTTATATACAATAGTTTACATATATATACAAGTTGAGCAGTGAGCACAACAACAACATGGAACTGGCTAACATTTAGGGGAGGCCCCTACTCGGCATAGCCGAAGATGCGTTGCATCTATCTCCGTAGCCCAGAACCTCCCTTCTTTGCCTTCCCTTTTTCCTGTGCTTCCTTCTGATAGCAACAGGATCCTGTCGACTGCGCCAGTAAAGTTTCGCCTCTTCTTTCTTCTACCAAAAAGCGAATAGGTTCTTTTTCTTTTCTTTCTTCTGCACCAGGGGTGCCCCGTCGGAGACGGCTTGTTATTACTTGAAGGCTGAAGGTCTATAGGAGATGATACTTGCAAACAACAGAGAACTTGCAGGGGATATAACTTGAAGCTTTATATACAATAGTTTACATATATATACAAGTTGAGCAGTGAGCGCCACAACAACATGGAACTGGCTAACATTTAGGGGAGGCCCCTACTCGGCGTAGCCGAAGATGCGTTACATCTATCTCCGTAGCCCAGAACCTCTTTTCCGGGCTCCGGGACCCAGTTTTAAAGACACATGGGCCCGACCCACATTCATCAGCACCCAATCGTGTCAAACTCTTAACACGATTGGTTATTAGCCGTGTGGCCCGCCCTCCAACTTCCTTAAGGCACATAACTCTCTCCCAAATGTACATATTGTAAAAAGGGCATCTTTTTCACTTAAAACATAGTACATTCCGAGAATTCACACACATACGGATTGGCCCCCTGGGTTACGTGCCCCGCCCCACACTTCCACCGTATTAAACAAACTCTCTCCCCTATGGAAAGAAAAGCAAAATACTTACAAACCACATAGCGAAACACTCCCACTATATCAGACCAACTCTCTCCCCTAAGGAGGAAGAAGCAAAACACTCAAAACAACATAGCAAGACACTTCCACGGGTGCGTCTGTCTCCCCAGTACCCGTGACCTTGACGCTTCCCGGCACTAGGGCAATTGTCGGCCCCAACCCAGCTGCGACTGTCGCAAACATCGCCCGGGAGCGCAGATCCACTTTCCGATAAGAGTCGGATCACAATGGACTGCCGAAGCCACCAGTTGTCCTCCGGGGTCGGGGCGGCGACATAAGTCGAGATGGCCGCCACTGTCCTCAATTAAGCAGGTGGCAGTGCTCGCTCTGTGCGGCGGCGTCTTCTGCGCGCGCCCGCTTCTTGAGCCCGCGTTGTCGAGCCTCGGGGCTATCCCGGACGCCAGCCAGCTGCACCGCCGCCCACAGCTCCCATTCATCCGGACGCACCGGACCCCGCTTCGTTCGGCAATGTTCTCTTCTCAAAAGAAAAGCGGTCGAACCTCCGAACGAAGCGTCCGAAACTTAATTGGGCCGCAAGTGGTGTTTGTGAAGCCGCGGTGAGCTGTCGGCGTAAGATGAAACGGCGGCTTGACCTTTTTATGCTCTTGGTTCTTTGTGCACTGGCACAAAGCGACCGAGCGGCGAGAAACACGCGTCCTTCCCCAAAAGGGGACAATGGGAGGCTTGGGTGAGCCCGCTCTGCGCTCTCCTCGCAGCCCCGCCGCCGGGGGCTCTCCGGGTTCTGCAGCGGCGACACCAAAGGCGACCGAAAGATGGGCGCTCCTAATGAGACCGCACGCATCCACATATCTCTCTGGGGCCCGCTCAACGACGAAGCCCCCCTACCTTAGCCGCTAAGAAAGGATGGGGAGGGGGGAATAAACACACATGGCGCATGCTAGCCCTCTACAAAGTGCTTCAGTACAATTTTGCTTCATTACTGAAGGGGGACTGTCATGCTGCCGATATTTTCAATAAATTCGTCTTACTGCCTTGAGCTGAACGAATTTATGTTGGCTCAAAGTTTTCTGGTGTAGGCGCTCTAACTGATTTAAGCATATTCTGCTTGGACTTAACGCTACCGTCATAAACTACGTTTGCTATTTATAGGCGCTGATGTGAGTTTTTTTTTAGAAAAATTAACTTTCTTAACATCAATGAGCAAATGTTAAAAATATGGTCACACTAAGAAAGCTAAGAGGGGTCACGCCAAGATTATTGTTCATCTTTTTTTGAACTTCCGAAATGACAGTGCTTTGTGACATAAGGACACACTACTTGGATTCCCTTTCTTTGTAATACGCATAAGAACAGATTATTTTTCAAAACTGGGTTTGTTTGCGGAGGAGGTTACTGAACTTTGGAACACGCCCATTCCATTGAGATCCATTAGGAGCAATTCTAGAGACCCGTGGTTTAAAAGAACACTCGGTCGCATTTCTAACGAGAAAAAGGGGCTCTCTCGCCTAGCTAAATCTCGGAACGCGCGCGAACGATGTGACGCGTACTTCTAAGTTTCAAAAAGAGTAGGCTGATGCAATCTTGGATGCAAAGGATAACTTCATTAACAGCACTTTTCAAAATATGATTATAGACAATTCAAAGAAATTCTGGCCCCCTGTAAGAACGAGATTACAGAGCAATTTTTCTTCAGGATGATTCCGGAAAGCCGATTCTGCCTGATGAATCCCCTCGTGTTCTCAATACTGTATTCTCGAATGCGTTTCCGTTTTCGTCCATGTCTGTAGAATCCGTTCCAGATGACTTTCCAGATTTAAAGTGTTCTCCGATGTTCCCCCTGATCATTTATCCTGGTGGCATCACAAAAGTAATTGATTCCTTGAAAATCTCATCACCTTCATGGCCTATATCATAAATACAAAATTTCTTAAGCAAACAAACATGTGGTCACACTCCCAAAAAGTTTTCAGCAATCTCTTGAATGCGGTGAACTACCAGTGCAATGGAAGATTGGGAATGCGGCTCCGTTGTACGAGGCCGCCGCGGTGGCTCAGTGGTTACGGCGCTCGGCTGCTGGCCCGAAAAACGCGGGTTGGATCCCGGCCGCGGAGGTCGAATATCAATGGAGGCGAAATTCTAGAGGCCCGTGTACTGTGCAACGTCAGTGCACGTTAAGGAAACCCAGGTGGTCGAAATTTCAGGAGCCCTTCAGTGCGGCGTCCCTCGTCGCCTGAGTCGATTTGGGACGTTCAATCCCATAAATCTTAACCGGCTGCGTTGTACAAATCAGGTAAAAGACACTCACCTCGAAACTACAGACCCGTTTCATAAACAAGCATTCCATGAAAAATATTGGAGTACGGGCTGCATTCGTAAATCTTAACTTCTTGAAAGAGAACTCATTTTTCACACATGCACAACATGGCTTCAGACGTCTATTTTCCTGTGAAATGCAGTTGCTGGTATTTACACATTATTTGCATGCCATTCTTTACAAACCATCCTATATCGATGCCATTTTCCTTGATTCTTCAAAACATTTTATAAGGTTAACTGTCAACAACTGATTTTTAAGCTGTCTTTTTTTTTTAATTTAGACCCTAGACTTCTTTTTTGGATTCAGTGCTTTAACAATCGCTGCCACTACGTAACACTTGACGGCTACGATTCAAACCTAACGAAAGCAACATCTGGTGTCCATCAGGGTTCTGTTTTAGGTCATTTTCTTTTCCTCATGTGTGTTAATGTCTTTCTTAATTATGAGACATCTTCGAGGCATCTTTACGCTGACGACAGCGTTGTTTATCGGCAAGTAAGCGACAAAAATGACAAGGAAATTTTACGTCGGACATTGACGAAATTGGTAATGGGTAAAAAATATGGAAAAATGAGCTTAACAGTAATGAATGCAAGGTATTGCGTATATCACGTCGCGGCACGCATCCCCCAAAAGTAACACCGGCAGAACACTGAAATGGAAGCCATATCATCCTACCGGTATTCAGGTCTGTTCATAAACTCGACATTACCGCGGCAGCCGCACCCTGATTCAATAATTTGCAAAGCTAACCACATGCTCGGGTATCTACGTCGAAATTTCAGCAAGGCCTGAGTGTCATTACATATGCTCCTTTATAAGAGACTTGTGCGATCCAAACTAGAATACGCCGCTTCCATGAACTTGCCGAGAACAATCCGACTCGTGAAAAACAGCATGAAGAACAAGCATGAACAGTTTTCCATTACCCTGTTTGTCTCTTCGTATAAATTTCTTTTATGTCCCTTTTACAAAGTATACTCTGATTCAACTTTAAGAAATCAGCTCATTCTAGAACCCTCTTATCGCTCATCACGAGTTGACCAAAAACACAAGGTTGGATACATTCGTTGTAACACACGCACAGTATTTTACTCGTATTTACTACCAACATGCGGCGACTTTAACCATCTCCCGGCTGATATCGCAAGATTACTCCCTTTTATGAAGAGCTTTATTTGTTTTTGTTTGTTGATAACGTGGCCTAAGTGGGGTAACGGCTTTTTATTGACATTGCTCAAACGTAGTCATGACGTTTTGATCTTGTTTGCAGTCTTGCTATGTCATAAAAATGATATGCTCTTTTTCTATGGCTGTGTCCCCTTATGTTTCCGAACTTGGGAAAGAACCAGTTTGAAATGCCTATTTTCTCATCTACATTTTTTCATTCTTATGCTAATATTGTTGCTAATATTATGTCGTTCTTTTTAATGGTTTCCTATTGTTTACTCTCATGTTGTTGGTTATTAATATTGTTTCTCCTAAAGTCTTCTATATACAACTTGCTACTCTTCGATCAAAATGCCTCACAATTGTTCACTGCTGCAGCAGATGTCACTGCGTATTCATTTTTTTTTTACACGCAATATCATTTCCACCCCACTCCCCTCTGCAATGCTTCACTGCAATGCACGGATGTTCCAGGCGGAAGTATCATTTCATAACCATGCGTTCGCATGTGAAGAACCTTGAACCTGATGCTGATGCCAACGTTGGTATAAGTGACCGGCATTGCTATCAACTCGAATATCAGGTGATCTAACAGTTGCACTTATGGTCCCAGCGCCGAACTGTTATCAACTGGAATATCGAGTGATGGTCCGAGCCGCAGCGCTGGCTCAGAGTTATGGTACTCGGCTGCTTACCCGAAAGACGCGGGTTCGATCCCGGCCTCGGTGGTCGCATTTCGATGGAGGCAGAATACTAGAGACACGTATAGTGAGCGATGTCAGTGCACTTCAGAGAATCCCCAGTGGTCGACCTTATCCGGAGTCCTACACTAAGGCATCCTCATGGACTGACCGTTTTAGGACGTTAAACCAGATAAAACCAAAACAACCTTATGATCCGCTTTGTTTAAAGACATCGTCGTGCAGCCTTCTTAGAGTAGAGGTTGAGCCACAACGACATCACTTGCTATGCACACCGATGCCACTCGATTTACATAGATTCCATTCCACTGTATAGGTCTGGCAATATTCTGTATCTGGCCCCAGTAGAAATGAAAGGAGTATGACGTGAGAGTCGCTCTTAGCGCGCCGGGCGGTATGTGTTTTCCATGCAGTGCATGCTTGCGCACTTGTGCAACAGAGCGGTCATTAAAGTTATATCTCCTATTTTATTTTCTTTGAAGGGCACCGCAAATTTGTAAACATACCGCTCAGCTCGTCAACGGGATATGCGCGAACCACTGCATTCAATGGAACTCCTCCCTGCGGGGCCACACTCAAGAGAGAAGTGGGACTCTTCAGCGCCACCGCAGTTGTCATCAGCAGTGTAATCGGTAAGGCACGAACGTTATTATCAAGTCGGCATGAAACAGCGCAACATAGAGGAAAGACAACGACTGACGATGGAGACGGGATACACGCTATTTAGACAAGGGGAAATATCCAGAGTACCGCATT
Organism: Amblyomma mixtum; assembly: GCF_055824585.1. NCBI lineage: Eukaryota > Metazoa > Arthropoda > Arachnida > Ixodida > Ixodidae > Amblyomma > Amblyomma mixtum. The sequence continues at coordinate 45,750,226 of NC_143015.1, read as the reverse complement.
CCTTTTTCACGTGCCGCCAGATTTGAAAGGAATATGCACACTATGGCCGAATGTTGCATAAACAGCGAGCAGAAAAATTTATTAATGTATTTATTTATTCAAAATACCTTACAGGGCCCAGAAGGGCATTGAGTAAGGGAGGCAAAAACAATAGAATAAGCAAATAGGAACAATAAGTTAAGAACAACACGTGATACAAGGCAAAAAGTGAAAAAGTGAACACAATTATAAATATATAGGGCAAAACGTAACTACAAGACATACATCACCGCGAGCAACAAAAATTTAAATAGTAGCAAGAATGCATCGCACGTGCCCGATACACATCTAAAGAAAAAGCGGTAGCCATAAAAAATATACTAATGGTTGAAATTGCACAAGAAACCAAAACTTAATACATTACCAACGCGAAGAAAAGGAAACTAAGAATCTCTCTTCTCTCTTCCATCTTCCTCTCTCCGGAGGAGAACGGGAGAGAGGGGAAGTTTTCTCTACCCTATGCCTCCTCTCGACCGAGGCCTCACATGGCAATGATGAATACTTTGGCAATACTGGACGCTAACGCATTAAATACAGAAGTTAGTGGCTCCAGGCCTTCATTTAGAGCTACGTTGGGGCTCCACGTGCCCTCTTATCTGCAATGCCATTGAGAATTTGGAACTCTATGTCGACTCAGTGTATGAAGACGTTGACAACTGCAAAATTCCTGTGAAGGCACCACAAATAATGGAAGTTCTGGAAACAGTGTGTAGTCTCAGCAATCGCACTCAGAGAAACGAAATCACCTTGTAAAATTTTTTCGAGAGAACAGCATTAAAAAATTATCCTCACAGTTCTCCGTAATATGTCACAGTCCTGAACATTGGAAGTTGGGGAACAATGCTTACAATAGGCCGCAGCTTAACATACCATAGAAAACGCTTCCAACAAACATTTCCCACCGACTGTAGATCTCACCATTGCTTAGCTACCTGGCGTGTGCAAGTGAAAATTAAATAAATGTTATTTTTTCATGGCTCTGTAAATTAGAAACGTTGACTGCCCTTCCCAGACAGATACCTTATTCTTTGTGCTGTAAAATATGAGGAAGCAGCCGAAGTTTCTTTAGTTTGACGTACATCCTGTACCGAGTAACTCTCCTGAAGCTGTAAATATAACGGCTGCTAATATACGTCGACATCAGTCAAGCAAGAGAAAGTATGAACAAAATTATCCAACATAAGTCAACCCTTACTATTGAGAGCAAAATGGATGTCTTAATGGCATTTGTATTTAACTGAGGAGTCAGAGACGAGGTTGAGTAGTTAACAACAGTGTAACAGTAATCTCTGATTGAATTTTGGATGGAGAGAAGCATGTTTGAAGACTGAGAAGCAGTATTTGGTCACATTTATCTTTGGTTGCAGTCATTAAAAGGAAACTGACGCCTGCAAAACGTACATTTTATCGGCTTGACCATTATAAAAAATGAAGCCCCCATTTGCGCGTGCAGACGCAGTCACATTTTCGTTTTTTTTTTTTACACCAAACAATAAGAGAACAGAATGTCCTCCCCTATTTTCTAGTTAACCCTATTGATTCTGATCAATATATCTAAGAACTGAAAGGTGGTCTTCCAGACTGGGTGTTCAAAATTTATCCTCTGTTTGCATCGTTTTGCCCTTTTGTATTTCCGTAGTTTTCACTTAAACCCTTTAATAGGATGTATAGTCTCGCATGTTTCAATGTTGTTATTGTATATTGGTGATGTTTTCATTGTCCACACCTTAAACCTTCTGTAATGATGTATTAATGCAGGCTCATTTAAGTGTTATTTTGTCCATTATTTTTTCTAGCATGATTTTTCCCACCGTGGCTCTTTAGTGTAATAAATGAGAAAAAAATTGCTCGACCTTATGCGTTTGACTGCTTTCTCTTAGAGCTGAGCAAGAACGTTCTTCAAAAAAAGGTGCTTACTCTATTCGACTGCGCATACTGCAATGTTTTGCAAGATCTCTCTGACGCAGCGACCTCACTTGGCACTCAGGATCCGGAATATTCGTGGCGCCTAGCCTGGTGTTCAGAAAGTCCGGTTCTGTGGGCGTCAGTCTCCTCACTTGGTTCGGCGCTGGGGTGATCGCCATAAGCTGTGAGTAGGATGGCGGACACCGTTGCAGAGGAAGCAGGAACACTTGACCCGATTCATTCGAACGTCAGGATGGAGTTACGCTTCCTTGTGAACTGTGTGGCGTAAACAACTGTAACCGCAACCGTAAACAACTTTTTCTAATCACTCTAAGCGAACAGAAAGGTCATCGTCCCCCTAGAAAAACAGCCCTAGTTACGTTAAACTGGGTGTCAATGGCGTCTTCTGGTTCGTTCGCACAGCCTCCTGTGCCTAAACTAAGAAGTTGGCAGGTTTTGGCTTCCTCTACTTGTTTTCTTCAAACGATCGCTAGCTGGTTTCTGGACGGCTGCGGCTGCTCATCCGATCATCTGTGCGCACCCCTGCCGATTTTGGACACTTTCGACGGTCGGGCCTGGCAACATGCTACATTATCAGCTGACGAGGACACCTACATAAAGCACTCGGATTTCACCGCCCCCTTGGGCCACGGCACTGCTCACGAAATGCCTCGCCACTCACCGTTCCTGCTGTTCCAGGTGCTGGTGCTCACTGGCTATCACCTGCCTGTTTCACCGACTTGCCGACCGGTTCCGCAATCTTGCGGCGCTAGCTGGTTTCTGGACGGCTGCGGCTGCTCATCCGATCATCTGTGCGCACCCCTGCCGATTTTGGACACTTTCGACGGTCGGGCCTGGCAACATGCTACATTATCAGCTGACGAGGGCACCTACATAAAGCACTCGGATTTCACCGCCCCCTTGGGCCACGGCACTGCTCACGAAATGCCTCGCCACTCACCGTTCCTGCTGTTCCAGGTGGTGGTGCTCACTGGCTATCACCTGCCTGTTTCACCGACTTGCCGACCGGTTCCGCAATCTTGCGGCGCTAGCTGGTTTCTGGACGGCTGCGGCTGCTCATCCGATCATCTGTGCGCACCCCTGCCGATTTTGGACACTTTCGACGGTCGGGCCTGGCAACATGCTACATTATCAGCTGACGAGGACACCTACATAAAGCACTCGGATTTCACCGCCCCCTTGGGCCACGGCACTGCTCACGAAATGCCTCGCCACTCACCGTTCCTGCTGTTCCAGGTTGGTTATTACGAGTGTTCTTGTTACCGCGATGATGATGTCTGCCTTGTAGCAGTGTCGTGGCCACCCCATATTCTGAAACGTTTCCGCTCGGCGGCAGTGTACATTTGGCGCATTTTGGTCCTGGGTGGGGACGTTGAAACAAACCCAGGCCCTATGACGAAGGGCCAAGAGGAAAAGCTCGAACTGGTATATGCAACTGTTCAAAGGCTTGAGATGAACCACACGAATATCCTCCAAAGTGTTAACAAGATTCTTACAATTCATATTGGCTTGCAAAATGAAATGAAGACTTTAAACGATCGTGTGCATGAACTTGAACTTAAAATCGAGTCTATTCCAGTTCTTCAAAGTGACTTACAGTCTTTAGCTACCCGTGTGCAGGAACTGGAACTTAAGAAACAGTCAGTGCCTACCACAGTATCTGCCACGAGTTGTACACACGATGTATCCAACATTCAAGTAAAGCTTGACGACCTGGAAAATCGTTCGCGCCGGTCTAACATTCTTTTTTATGGTGTTCAGGACACTGATGAGTCTGAAACTTGGGAAGACTCTGAGCGTCTTGTAAACGAATTCTGTTCTAGCAAACTTGGTATCACGTTGTCTTCCTTAGCCCGTGCTCACCGCATAGGCCGTTTTTCTCAGGAAAAAAAGAGACCCATTATTGCAAAGCTGTTCAACGAAAAAGAAGTCGAAACGCTTATGAGTAAGGGCTATAAACTCAAAAATACCGATTTCAGCATTTCGCGAGATTACTCGAAAACGGTTCGTGAGAAACGCAGCCAACTGTGGAAGTATGCCAAATCAGTAAAAAAAAGAAGGTGACAAGGTCCGTTTGTCTTTTGATAAACTGCTTATCAATGGTGTCTCGTATTTCTGGGATGATCAAACCAGTAGCGCAGTGCGCGTGTCCCTTGCCTGACGCATCCCTTCCAGTTTTCGTGAAGTGGCTGGCAAACCACCCGGGCGGCCAAACGCGCAGCGTTGCTCCAATTACGATGTCAGTTTTCTGTACACTAACATAAGGAGTGTTCTTTCTAAAAACGTAGCTCTTTCTTCTTTAATTGATTCATGCTGCTCCTCGGTCATCGCGCTTACCGAGACTTGGTTAAATGACATGGTTCCTGATTATGTCATTTTCGCCTGTGACTCCGAATTCAACATATTTCGTTGTGACCGCACGGCCCGTAGAGGTGGCGGTGTTCTTCTGGCTGTCAATAAAGTGCTCACTGCTGTGCCTATCGAGGTCACGTCGTACATAGAATCGGTATGGGTTCGGTTGAGTTGTGGTCCCACGGTCGCCATCATTGGCGTCATTTACCGCCCTCCGGACATGAATTCTTCATTCGCAAGTCAGTTTTCTAATTTACTAAGCGATCTTACTTGTCGTTTCCCGAATTCAAGCTTACTTTTACTTGGTGACTTTAACTTTCCGGCTATTAACTGGTCGTCTTTAACAGCTCCTGCCAATGATCCCGAAGCTCAGGCTTTCCTCCAGTCCTGTCTCGATTTCTCTTTGCAACAACTTATTTCTGAACCTACGCGTCGTTCCGCCACTACAGCCAATATTCTCGATCTTATCTTGACAAGTGATCCTTACCTTTGCTCCAACATTGCGCTCTTAGAAGGCCTTTCCGACCATTCCATAATCACGGGTAACCTGAATTTTGTGCCCCATAAAAAGGTAACTCGTACTAAACAAATAAGGTGCTACAACCGAGCAAACTTCGGCGAAATAAACGCTCAGTTGTCAGTCTTTGCTGATCATTTTCTTCACGATTTTTCGTCACGCTCCGTGGAAACGAACTGGAACCTGTTCAGCGTGAAACTGGCTACTCTCATTGACAGATTCATACCCGTCATCAGTATCTCTTGCACTAACACAGCGCCTTGGTTTAATAGGCATCTACGTCGCCTTAATAACAAGAAAAAGCGCCTTTACAGACAAGCCGACAAGAACAGACACTCCGAATCTTGGCAACGCTACAAAGTATGTGATAAGGAATATCAGTCTGAGCTGATATCTGCACGTAGGCACTTCTTCACACACGATCTACCGGCAATGCTAACAAACAATCCACGGAAGTTCTGGCAGATAATAAACCCCGCTAATCATCCTGGCATTACTCTTACCAACACGGAAGGCAGCAGTGTTCCAGTGGCCGAATGCGCCGAACTTTTCAATAACGCATTCACATCCGTTTTTACCCGTGAAGACTTCCCTCTACCTCCTATTTCTGTCAGCACTTCTATTACATCAATGTCCGAAATATTTATCAGTGAGACCGGTATCTTATCCTTACTAGGGAAGCTTAAAACAACATCAGCATCAGATCACCTTGGCTTTAATAACAAAATACTCAAAAATTCATCTGATGGTATTCATCGCATCTTGTCCGCTATTTTTTCACAATCTCTATCATCAGGCGTGATTCCGCTGGACTGGCGCCTAGCTAAAGTTGTGCCAATTTTCAAGTCTGGCGATCGTTCCTCACCACTAAATTACCGACCCATTTCATTAACCAGCACTGTCTGCAAACTTCTTGAACACGTAATTCACTCGCAGGTAATTAACTATCTTGAAGAACATAACATTATCTTTAAATATCAACATGGGTTCCGTAAAGGCTACTCTTGTGAAACGCAACTTGCCGGATTCATTCAAGACATACATTCATCGATTGATGCTGGCATTCAAGTAGACTCCATATTTCTTGATTTTTCTAAAGCTTTCGACAGAGTACCACACAACCGGTTATTAATGAAACTAGCACTGCTTAATATTAACCCCCTTGTCATTGCATGGGTTAAAGATTTTCTCTTTTCCAGGTCTCAATTTACAACTGTCAATAACCACAATTCGTCTTTCAGCCAAGTACACTCTGGCGTCCCACAAGGAAGTGTGCTTGGCCCCTTACTTTTCCTATTAGAGCATATAGTTGCACATTGTATGAACGAATTTTTAGAAAAAAATCGCGTGCTAACTAGCTTCCAGCACGGGTTCAGAAAAGGATTCTCGACGGTAACACAGCTAATTACAGTAATAAATTCATTTGCTTCTTGTATAGATAATAAAGGCCAAATCGATGCAATATTTTTGGATTTTAGCAAGGCATTTGATAAAGTTCCTCATGATAAACTAATTTTTAAAATGAAAGAAATTGGCATTCCTGATATTTTAGTGACATGGATTACTGCATACTTAAAAGACCGCAAACAGTTTGTTGAAGTGGGTGCACGACGTTCGGGCTCTCTTCCAATTTCATCCGGTGTTCCCCAAGGAAGTGTTCTGGGTCCTCTGCTTTTCCTTTTGTATGTCAGTGATATTGTTCAAGTTGTTAACCCACCAGTGCATATTCGATTGTTTGCTGACGATTGCATTCTATACCGAGAAGTTACAAATAAGGAGGATCAAAGTGACCTGGACAGTGCCTTGAACAACGTTTTTGAATGGTGCCACCGATGGGGCATGGTTCTGAATGCTGACAAAAGTGTATATATGCCGATAACCCGAAAAACCATACTTCATAGCTACACATATAAATTAGGCTCTCTCCCTTTTCAACAAGTATCCAACTACAAATACCTAGGAGTAACAATAAGTAGCAATCTATCGTGGAACTTGCACATAAAGAATATCTGCTCTGCGGCATTTAGGAAATTGTGCTGCTTAAGACATAAACTAAAAAATGCTCCTTCTAAAATTAAGCTACTTTGTTATTCTTCAATAATTAGACCTAAACTCGAATATGCATGTGTAGTGTGGGACCCGTATACTAAATCTAACGTAAAAAATCTGGAGAGAATACAGAGAAGAGCTGTCAGGTTTATCTTTAATAAATATGCAAGGTCTGACTCCCCCACCACTTTAATGGAGATTAATAAAATTGAACTACTTGAACATCGGCGAAGAAAGCTTAGGTTACAATTTATTTCTCTTTTATTACATAACAAACTTGGTTTGGATCCCTCATCATAATTAACGCCGGCACCAACCAGACAAACTCGTCAACACCATCCCAGTTCTCTAACCCCTATATTCGCTAGAACAGACACTTACAAGTTTTCGTTTTTTCCACGCACAATAACAGATTGGAATGAGCTAGTTAAACCATTATCCCAAGAGTTTTAACCAATTATTTTTTCTATATTGTGTTGTTCTTTTTTGAAATGTTGCGTTTTTTTTGTCTCTTGATTGACTTTGTTCGCCCACCCTGCTTGGACTCAGTGTCCGCAGTATTTTGTAAATAAATAAATAAATAAAATAATAAAATTTATCAACGATTTACCGGATTCCATTTCTTCCCATATCAGACTTTTTGCTGATGATTGTGTAATTTATCGCAAAATTTATTCTAACACCGATTGCCAATCCCTTCAATCTGACCTGGATTCAGTAACAGCATGGTGCTCAACCTGGCTTATGCAACTTAATCATTCAAAAACAAAATTGATGTATTTTACTAACCGAATGTCTCGAATTCAAACAGCATACTCCTTAAATAATACCTCACTCGAGCTAGTCACCACGTATAAGTACTTAGGACTTCACCTTCATTCAGACTTAGCATGGAACCACCATATTAACCTTATGCTTGCATCTGCTAATCGGTCATTAGGTCTCTTAAAACATAACCTAAAGCATGCTCCTCCTCACCTCCGTGCTCATGCCTATACCACTCTAATTCGACCTAAAATTGAATATGCCTCGGCTATTTGGGACCCTTACCAATCTTACCTAATAAATAACATTGAATCATTGCAGAACCGCGCCGTTCGTTTTATTTACTCCGATTATTCACGTAACACCAGCGTCACAGCCTTAAAGAAACGCGCAGGTCTCCAGGATTTATGTCTCCGCCGTAAAATTGCACGACTGTCACTTTTTCATAAACTTTATCATCATCCATCACTTCATAACGAGTTTTTTTCTTTGCCTACTTCGATCTTTGACCGCCGCGATCATCCCTTTAAAGTTAGACGTTTCACGTGCAGAACATTTATCTATGCGCATTCATTCTTACCACGCACAATATCTGACTGGAACACTCTGCCTTCACATATCGCAACCACCACTGATCCTGATAAATATTTTAAACTTATATCTTCAATAACTACTGCTTAACTTTTCGCATACATTGTTATTTTATTTGTTCATGGCTTCCTTTTTTGCAGGGTTTGTGACTAAAAAGATTCATTGTATTAGTGTTCTGTTTGTATAATTTTAATAATGCAGTAATCTTCGTTCTTTGCCGCGCTGCCATTCTTTTGATTCTTTTGCTTACTTATATGTCATGCAAAGTGTCTTATTTGTGCTTTTGATTGATTCTTTCGCTTACTTATTTCATCCAGTGTGTCTTATTTGTGCTTTTGTTGTTTGTTTTATATTTGTGGTTTTTCTTTTATTCTGTTAAATTGCCTGTGCCCCCCCCCCCCCCCATGTAATACCCTCTCGAGGGCCTTTAGGGGTATTCTGTATAAATATAAATAAATAAATAAGGGCTTTCAAGAGCCACGTCTTTCATTTTTAATGCGATGCCATTAAAGTTCATGTCAGGAGGAAAATCCGCCGCTCAATGTCACCAACATTCGCTTATTTGTTCAGGCAGGTCACGTGACCTAGACCTTGTGAGGCCTTCACAACCTGGTCACTATGGCAATAAATTGACGACTGGGGAAAGAGGACACGTGACCTTGTGATGTCATCAAGACCTGCCCCGCGGGTTATCAGCGCCGCACAACGGATGCGTGCTACTGCAGCCAGCAGTCCGATGTGACAGTTGATGGAAACCCACAGAAGTTGCAACAGAAGCTGCGACAGATGTAAGGACTAAAGCTATCGCATTCTACTTTTAAGGCGACTTAAGTAGCCCCATAGATTTTTTTATAAACTGAAGTAAAATGTAGTGCAATACAATAGAGCCAGTACCGCTGTCTGTCCTAAAAAAATGGCTTTTAGTCGGCACTGTGGGTAGTAGCATAGGCGGGAAATATATCAGGCGCATGGAAATTCCAAGCCAAAGGCGGTACAGTGACTGCATTTATTCTGTACCCTGAATGGATAGATAACTGAATAATTTAAACAGCAGTTTAAAGCACATAAAGAGGGTAAAAATCTTTTCTGTTCATTTTCGTTGGCTCGAACCTGTGTTTTTCTTTACGTCCTTGTTATTCATCGTTATGCGTTTAGTTTCCGCATTCACGTGGTACTATCGGTAGCAGACGTGACTTAGCCCCCTCCTCCGGGTTCCGAACCTTGCCGCACAGCATGCGAGTGCAACCTGGCGGTGCACTCAAGGTATCGAGACTGCTGCACTGCGCCAGTCTGGACGTCAAAATAGACTACACCGTGCATACGCGGGTTCGTTAGTTTAGATGACGCTGCACATGACACTGCACTAGAGTCACTGGAAGCTTTGCTAGACATTCCTCCTCTCCATGCCTCCGGATTTGGAAACCACATGTCTTTCACTGCTTATTTTCTTCTTTCAGTACAACAATCACCTTTGTGAACCCATGCATATCTGCCTTCAGAACGTGGTTATTTTTAGTGATAATTGAAATCATTGCGTAGCTGGTACGTTTGAAACCGACGATATAGTTAACACTTACACGAAACAGCAGCACCTTGGGCACATATGCAGGTCCGAGAAAACAGCCCAGAGGCGTTGGAAGGACACCACTCAATGCAGTTTACCTGCAAAGGCTCGTTCCATCTATCCTCGCAACGCAGGGCTTCAGCAGCCATATACGTTCCTCGATCGGCGGCAAAAGCGAAACGAATGCGGTACTCTGAATTTTTTTTCCCACACTCTGACCAAGCAGCCCTACAGCCAGTATTACTCTGCTACACCTTTCATACAGTACCCTCATTTGGAGTAACACGTTCTTTCCCGTACGTACGGTCCATAACCGGACAAAAAAAAGGGAAGTGAAATGAGCTGATATTGCACACGAGTTCTTTGCGCCAATAATTTTTTTTATACTCAGAGAGCACAACACAATGATCAGCAATTATTTTTGCTTTTCACAGATATCCAATTACTTCTAACAAGCATGCCCTACATTAGAGCTGACCTTTTCTGGAAACATGGACTGCAAGTGCGATCTTTGAAACGTGTTCAGAACCTTTTTGTGTTCCCACATGAGTAGTAACCGGCTGCAAGCGAATAAAAGAATTTTCTAGCAGCATAAATATGTGTCCTTACATAAGGTCCGCATGCATGAGACGATAAACGCTGGCAAATTACACTGAAGCTCATTCAAAAAGTTAACTCATGGTGCGTTCTTAAACTTAAAACTGAATGGTTTGGTTATTGGGGTTTAACGTCCCAAAGCGACTGAGGCTATGAGGGACGCCGTAGTGAAGGGCTCCGGAAAATTCGACCACCTGGGGTTCCTTAACGTGCTCTGACATCGCACAGCTGCACGGTAGCTGCAGTCACCGAAATATTCACTAATCACATTTTCAATTCCCGGCTTGTATTTCTTTCCAAATAGATGACTAAGTGTACAGCGTCTTCCTATAACATTGCCTATTGTCAGTGCACTTCTCGTTCAAGTGACGACGGTTTGAAGCCCACAGCACTGTAGTAAACTTATTTCTAAGAGACGTGAATGTACCCTTGGAGACTGAATTGTTAGGGAAACGTTTGCAGCAAGCCCATAGCGCATCCTTTTTTTTTTCATGGTTCTTATATAATTAACGTTGTAAGGCAACGATTACTATATTTTACACTTAAAACTTTCTGTAAGCATTTTCTAATGTTATCACACATTTTGACAAATTTGTCGCACAGGTTATGAGCAGAAACTTGTCTAAGAAAACTGCTACAAAGAAATCTTGCTAATGAGCTGTCAAATTTAGCAGTGTCGAGGACGATTATGTCTTCCACATTAAAAGTTATGCTATTAACATTTGGGGATCATTTAGGCCGTAGAGTTTCATTGGAGAATCTGTGAACCTAGCGAGTTTTGACTAGAGTTAGTCAAATTATATATATATATATCTTGTTTGTCTTAGCATTTGTTCGAGCTGTCGAAATAATTCAGAGGTTATGTCCCAGCGTTTCAGAACACTACCTGTTACCCCCTGAGACATTACGTTTCCGGAAACTACAGAACTATATATCGTCACGTTGTAATGACGGCAGTCCAGTGGTCAGGAACACACCAACAAGACCTGGAAAGCAAGCTCTTTATTTGGGCTGACTTGCGCCCGCAAAAGAACTGAATCACTCGGCGGCGGCGTAAGCAACAAACGTGCTCGTCAGTCGTCGAACTACGAATGCCCGCCGCTCGCGGCATCGCACAATTTAAAGCCGGCATGGAAACTTCGAGATAAGAAGACATGATCATCTACAATAATCTGGAAAAACGTAGATGGAGCTGTTCATGGCTGCGATCAATCGAGATTAGACCGGTCGCTTCTCGCGTCACGAACAAAAATGATAACAGCCCTTTGCTGCGGCCTTGAGCGCGAACTAACGGACACTACAATTATACGTGGCAATATGCCCACTCCATAGATGGGGATACCGAAAGGCTGCCTTCATTTTGTATCAGTATAAATACTGAAATCAGATAAACAAAGAAAATCGACATGCATGTCCTTTACCGACCAACTAATGTGCAATAAAAGGTCGCAACAACATCGATATTAAAAGTATTGGATCGCGGCTGGTGCACTCCTGCAATGCTTATTTCTGTCGCGTCGCTTTATAAGCGGCCCGGGACTTCACAATAATCTATGAACCAGCCCAGTGGTCACTGCTCGTTAGAGACTTCATGCACAAAGTGCGTGTTTGATACATCCTGTCTTTATTATAATCGACATATGTTACAACCATCATGCTCCACGCTCGCTGCCCTCCACTCATAAACGGCAAGCCAAACCAGACTAAGAGTGAGCTTTTTACCTTGCCTTTATGAAGATTACACTCTCTTCATTGTTTTTCTCAAAACTTGTTTGCTTGACTGCCTGCCTTTTGGGGTGACAGGGAGTCCGCGGGACGAAACTGCACAATATTCTGCAAAACACTGGCTGAAGCCTGCTCACAGCACTCTTCCTGTATGTATCGCGCCTGAAAACCTCAAATATTATCGCACCACTGCCTTTCTCCGGGTGTGTCCTTTTTGCAGATGCTCTCTGTATGGCTGAGCTGGGGGCGCTGCTGCCCACATCCGGCGGCGAATACGCGTACATCTGCGCAGCGGCCGACCGCCTCGGCAGACCCGGCGACTACGTGGTCTTCATGGTCGCCTGGATACGCGTCCTCGTCACAGACCCCCTGAGCGCGGCCCTGCAGGCACTGACCTTCGCCAGCTACACGCTCCGCCTTGTCTACAAAACGTGCGAGGCTCCCTACGGCGCGACTGTTCTGGTTGCTACAGCATTCTCCAGTGAGTGTGACGTGAGCTAAAGTTTGGTTTGGTTTACTGGGGTTTAACGTCCCAAAGTGTCTCAGGCTATGAGGCACGCCGTAGTGAAGGGCTCCGGAAATTTCGACCGCTTGGGGTTCTTTAATGTGTACTGGCATCGCACAGTACACCGGACTCTAGAATTTCGCCTCCATCGAAATGTGTCCACCGCGGCCGGTATCGAACCCGCGTCTTTTGGGCCAGCAGCCGGGCGCAATAACCACTGAGCCATCGCGGCGGCGTGAGGTTAAGTAATGCACGATAATGGTAAAGAGGCTAGTTCTCTCAAGTGGGTATTGCGACAAGGCGTTCGGCGAAGTCGCCAAAAACAGGACAACGCTTATGTAATGAACAGCCTTTGGCCTCTGATGTCCTCTGTACCCGGCAAAGCCGTCCTCCTGAATACGGTCATGCCTCGTTAAAATGGACGCCGTATGACAAAATGGACACTGTCCATAAAGCGAATCGTCCGCAATAACGAATCCGGAAGAGAACTAAATATTCAGAGAAAAACATTTTGTGGTTAAGGTCTGCTTCGCTGCACAGTGGTGGCTTTTCATGTGCAGAGAATGAGGAGAAAGAAAGGCAGGCCAGTTAACCGGATGCAAAAAAAAGCGGCCGTATGATGTGGTACCTTTCTGGCATGTTCCCAACATCTTCTTTGCGTGTGATATTATATGTCGTTAATCATCTAATGCTTCATGGGCGCTGTACCAACTTGAATGAATGAATGAATGAATGAATGAATGAATGAATGAATGAATGAATGAATGAATGAATGAATGAATGAATGAATGAATGAATGAATGAAGTTTTTACTACAAGGGATGGATCGCACTTGGCCGCTGTTGGGAAATGAGGAGGAGGAGTGGTGGCGTTGGTGCAGAGGCAACTTCTAGTCGGTCGTCTTCATAGCCTTCAGAGCGACGCGTCGTCAGTCCGTCAACTTCTCTTAGACTACTCCAAGCACATCGCTCCCACTACCGTATGCAGCGATGGCATGTTGCGCAGCGGTGCTTGATCGTATCTGGTCTGCTAGGGTGGCCACGTCATCATGTGGTACGCGCTGAATTTTGTGTCTTCCTGGCAGAAAAATATCTGCGCGTCCATAAAACATGTTGTAATGAATAAAAAGGCACAGTAAGTGTCTCACTACTTTCTGGACACCTCAACTGCGCCGAAGTTAACCAGAGGGGTGTTCCTGTTGCCTACTCTGCACTGGAGGAAAGGAAAGAGGGTGTATAAACGGGGAAAAGGAAGGGGTGAGAAGCACAACCACAATCGGTCACACAAGCACGATGCCTAGGTATGGAAACAGCTTAGTAGGGCTTGAAGGTCGTCCGCTGTTGCGGCCACGGACCGAGGATAGTACACTCCGTCAGAGGGCGATGATCGAGGCGATCTAGAGCACCGCACAACTTATGTCTTTCGGTTCAAAACATAATTAAGGTGGATAGTGTACAAACTGCTTGGCGCTACATGTGGACTATCAGGTCAAACTACCTTTAAAATAATTCAGTGCAGCTGAAAGCGTTTCGAGGTCGACACGCGTAATGGCATCTCGTGGCATGATGACCAATTTCGAAGGCTGCTCATATCCCCCGGGGCGCTGCTATACATCTGTGCTGAGTCGGCTGACAGCTGTGTAAATGTCACTTTTAACCTAGCACAAGCTGCAGAGAGAATTTTTTTCATAGCTATTCCTGCAATGCGGCAAATGGTATAGTAGCCTTGATGGTATTCAAGGCTGACTGCTAATTTACTCCTTGTTCGTTGGCCTGCGGCATCTTTTCAGTCAGTTTATGTAGTACTGCGGATCCAGGCACATTCGAAAATATATAGTCGTAAGTATATATACTCTGAAATATGTTTGGTAAGTACCGTCTTTGCCCAGGCAAGCAGGCGACAAAGTTTGCTGTGTCACTAGTATAGTGGAACCCTCACGGTTTCCTTAAATATCAAAGGGTCTTGAAAGGGGAGGACAAGGGCCTTAGCTACCGAGATTTAGAGTCGGGAGGGTGGCATAAGTGCTCCACTATGCAACCGAGAAGCCTAGAGTCTAGAAGCAAACCACGCTGAGTAGTAAATCAACGCAAAGACGGTACGCGGAGTGGAAAGCTCCTAAACAATTTCGGCGGCTGTCGGCTTTGAAGCTATTTGAAACCGAAGCATTTGGCTGCTCAGGCGCATTCTCGTACTTTTCCTTGTGTGACATTTGTTCCCTGAAATCTGAGTCGACAACTGCAACATATCGCGCCAGCCTCTTTCTCTATTTCGTCGCAGCACTGGCAACTGCTCTAAACGGCATATCGCTCGGCATTTCAACGAAGCTGCAGAACGTTCTCTTTCTAACGAAGGTACTGATGCTGCTATCTGTCATCGGCACAGGAATTGCAGCAGCTGCAACCGGTAAGCAGGACCCGAATAACCATTTTGCCATCAATCTATCAAAATTAACGCATGCATTTAAAGATAGCTACAATGAAGACGCACATACGGCTTTACCCGTAATGCTCTCGAAAAATATGAACAGTACTGCAGCACTCGGCATGAATAATTATATTGGTAGCGGAGGAAAGTCGTCTGTCAGGAGTGCGCGTCACTAATGGAAGCTGCTTTGCTAAATACAAACTGGGGAACTCAACAATAAAACGGTTTGAAATATAGTTCTCCTTTAACTAAACTACAGCGGAAACTTACACAGAGGGCGACATATGCAAGTGAAACTTTCTTCGGCTTTCAACTTTCAGCACATTGAAGTCATTATACTTTGATTCTGT
This sequence comes from Amblyomma mixtum, assembly GCF_055824585.1. Taxonomy (NCBI): domain Eukaryota; kingdom Metazoa; phylum Arthropoda; class Arachnida; order Ixodida; family Ixodidae; genus Amblyomma; species Amblyomma mixtum. The sequence goes on along the minus strand of NC_143015.1, from coordinate 45,734,822 downwards.
TTAGTAACCCTGCCCTTATGCACAGTTCTGACATACCAAGATAAAAATCATGAACACACATGGTAATTATGTAAACACCTCGACTTTATTGGGAAAACTTGTAGCTTTATTTTCGATAATTAAAATTCTAAAAGAAACTTTCCGGTGAAGAGGCAAAAACTTTTTTCTTCTTCACGCTAAAGAGATCAGCGACCGTTAAGCTTGTTCTAGCTTTTTTTGTTTTGTTTTATTTTCAGGAGCGAATAATCTCAAAGGCCCGTTCTTCAGCACTGACTTCTCGATTAGAGGGCTGACCGAGGCCTTCCTTGCGGCCCTCATGACCATGAATGGAGGGTAGGTTCTTCAGAAGTTTCTAGTGCAACCAAACACATACTTTTTTTCGCAGATATGCCGATGCACGTTGAATTTGAGATCAACTTCGAAATGACGCAATGTAATTGCACAGAGATTTCGCGCACGTATATTGTGTGTTGGATGCTCGAAGTAATTAATCATTGATTTCATTTTTTGCCCTGCATGATACCAAGGAGCTGACTTACTAGCTACTAGCAAAACCAAATAAGTGCGTCCTCTTCAACCCACGCGTGAGTAATGCAAGAGCATAGCAATTCTACTCTAATTCAAATCCAATGATATGCCACTTCTGTTATTGCGTAAGCATTACTAGGCTACGTCGGCGGCTTTCTGACATCCAAAACCGTGTCCGCGGCGATTTTGGGAAACTATACAGAGATATCGTCTCAATGGTCATAATCGAAGGAGGATGATGTGAGGATGCTGCGCAAAAATTTTGGTGCTGGCCGAATCATTAGTTATACCCCTGCTACACGGGCGTTTCGAATGTCTTCCAACCGAATCTCATCCGACTCGACTGCCGAACTAACGCTGCTACGCGAAGTTTTTCAACGGCATTCGGTTCAGATGACATTCGAGTCGACGGAGCTCCGCGGAGACATTCCAGATTTTAGAATGCCTTCGAAACGCGGACAGAGCCGTAACAGACCAATAGCCGTCGCCGCTGCCATCGCTTCTCCCCGCCCACTGCCGAGCGACTGTTTTCGGCTCTGTGGCTGTTCATTACGAGACCTTCTGCTCGCTTTTTTCTGCTGTTTGTTTAGTAAATAGCTCGTGTTCTGTCTGAGGGTATGCTTGAAGATGAAGAATGAATATTAACCGCGTCAGCATGAAATTTCCCCAGGAGTGCGCCGATGAGAACGACTGTACTCATACTGTTGTTTACATCGCTGCGTACGAACAGCTAGTGCTCTTTTCATGACATAAAACGCAATGTGCGCTTTAGTTCTATTAAGCAAATCTGTTTTCTTTTTTGCCGGTTGTACCCGGGCTTGTTTGAGCAGTGCGACAATGTTTGCGAAGCGATGATGCGATCGCAAGCCTGAGAAACACTTCGCAGCCGGGTTGTTGGCATCGCGCAGGATCGACGCTTCTCGCTATTTGTCCCGGCTTTCTCCGACGTTACCAGTACTTTATTTTAAGCTACTTTATCCAGGAGTATGCCTGGCGACCGTTCGCTTTAACTGAAACGGCCTAACTTGTTACCCACAAGCTAGCGACGTCGACGACAGCTGCTGGCCGCAAAGCACAGCTCGGCAGTCTGGGTCACACCGGCGTTTCCCGTTCATCGTACGCGTGCCCTGCGATGTAAGCAATAGTTGATTTCAGGTCCCGAAACTACACTTGGCGACAGTTTGCATTCGATAAAGCTTGTGCTTCGCTCTTCACAACCGCCGCAGTCACTGATCCAACCTGGCGGATTCGCGAGGCCTAGTCGTCGCGGAAGAGATGGGAGTCGCCGTCGACTGAAATTGTTTTGGCAAGAGCTTATCGCTTGTGAGTGTTGGGCTGTGCACATTTGAAATATAGCCGCTCGTTTCACTGATTTAAAAGCGTGAACATATTCACGCCACCGCCTAATGACCGTGATTTCGCTCAGCCGCCGACAAGGCTGGCCGTCCGCCGATCGGATCCGTCGGTGTCGTTGGTCTGAAAAACTCATCCCACTACAATGATATTATAGTAAACTAGATATTTCACTATAATCACATCCTGCTGTTGTCATTGTCGGACTAGTGTGACCGCCGCCGTCGTTGTACACTGAAAACGAGCTGAGGCTTTCGAATGCGTTTGAAAAGTGTCGTGTAGCACCGCGGGAGTCCGTCGAGTCCGAATCTCACTCCAATTCTCGAATGTCATTCGAACGTTCCCGTTTAGCACAGGTATTAATTCATTACAGCCAAAAAGTGACCAAAAGTGGGCGTGGTCGGGCCGGGAGTGGCGCGATATTTTAATCGTCGGAAGTGCGGTGCCAGGTGACCACGTGATTGGCTCCCATGACCGGAAACGTGGGAGAAGCCAATGCGCGCCGCGAAATTTTATTGCCCGAAATGAATGCCGAGGTGAAACGATGGGGCTTTGGAGTTAATCGAAATCTAATCAATAATAACAAATTGTAGAAACGCCAGTAGTAAATGAAGATAAATTAAGGCGCATTGCAGTGAATTATGGTGAAGTAATTAAAAATTAGGGTGGATTAATGAGGGTATAATGTGACTTAATGATGCATTAGAATGAATTAGAGGTCAATTGGAGTGAGTCATTTCTGAATTAATTGCGAATTAGGCGTGGTATAACTGGATCGATTCAGAATTTAATTAATTAGGTGTGAATTAAATATATTAATTGTGTGAACATTGCGAATTAAATTAAGAGTGAATGAAACTTAATACAGTCGATCCCGGATATATCGAACTCGAAGGGGATCGCGAAAAAGTTCGATATATCAATAATTCGAAATATAAAATATGCCTATTAGACGCTTATTTTAAAATTGCGCAAATCTCGGACAATTTCCCGGGATCGTAGCAAGTGGGAACTTCCCGATTTACTCCTCTTAAGTCCACAAAAACGAAAGCACAACTCCGCGATCAGCGCGCTTTATTTCGCAAGAAAAAAGTCAGTGAGCTTTGCTTGCCTCTTCCTCTGCACCATGCAGTTCATTAAGCTGTCCTCAAGATTGTTGATAGTATCCAAATGAGAAAGTCCAGTGCCCTCCATTGCGCCACAACAGCGACGAATGACGCTGAATGCGGATGCAAGTTCAGCCGCAGTGCATGGCGGCTGGGCCTCTTCGCACAATCTTCGTCACTGCTCGGGTCCGCTTCCTCGGTATCGATGATGTCAGCCACGATGTGAGCATCAGAAATTAGGCGTCTGCGGGCCTGCGGCCAGCACGGTTTCCCTCTTCCCAGCTCCTTATGGCCATTCCCATTTCCTTTCACACCCCCCACAAAGTTCCCATCACGTGACTAAGAGCGCAGCTGTCCAAGGCCAGCGCCACGTGAACTCTTATTAGGAGAAGCCCATTTGCAGGAGCGCGCGCTAGTGGAAGAAGCCCACTTCCAGGGTGGCACATACTGGGAGAAGCGCACTTGCGGGGGCTCGGCATGGCACAGAGTTCGATATATCAAATATAGGGTGCACAGGAGTTCGATAAACGTAAACAAATTTGCTATACTTTTGCATGAGATTCCCAACGGGATTCTACATCTGTTCGATATAGGCAATAATTCGATATATCCGGGTTCTATATATCCGGGATCGACTGTAATTGGGAATTAAATGCGAATTAATCCTATAGTAAGGTGCATTAAATGTGGTTTCAGGTTGATTATGTGATTAGACTGTCAGACAAGACGTTACAATTCACATACAGCTATACGCAAAGAGGAGCAATCAGAGGCGGCGAGGAGGCGTCAGTGCTTCGCATTACTCATCATCAACTCATCATCAACAAATCTTGCATCAGCTATGTATGATTCCGCCATATGTCTTGAATTTTCGTGTGACGGTCGCTATGTATTGCTAACACTTTACATTTACGCGATAGTCCCGGTTTATCCTACTATTATGAGCTAAATATTTTTGCCCTTTTTTCCATTTTCCTCTGCAGGTACATGCTCTGTTGCATGGGCGAAGAAATCAAGAACCCATCGAAAAATATTCCCCGGGCGCTTATCGTCGGCGTCGTAACGGTTATGGTATTATTCATCCTCACCAACTTGGCCTACTTCGTGGTCCTAGAACCTGCAGCATTCTCAGCCTCCGATACTGCGGCCCTAACCTTCGCCATAGAGACCTGGGGCATGGCTGGATCTGTGATTATACCTCTTTTGGCCTCCGTGACCACGTTCGGAACGTTATCGGTTGGCTACTTCAGTCGCAGCAGGATTGGCTTCGCAGCCGCTAGAAAAGGCCATCTGCCTAAAGCCTTATCTATGGTCTCCATCAAGTCGTCGGTTCCAGTCATCTCGCTGCTGGTTCGAGGCATCTTAGGCACCGCTTTTACTGCGATTGGTTCCGTCGAATCGGTGGTGAACAGTATGATGCTTCTGGTAACCGCCACTAGCGTCTTGACTATTTTGGCCCTGCTTAGGCTTCGGTTCACAATGAAGAACGCTGCGAGACCCATAAAGGTTCCCTACCTCGTAATCTTCCTCACCTTCACTATGAACTTCGTCGCAATGGTGTTGAACATCCTGCAGGCTGCGGCCTATTCCATCCTGATATTCCTGGTTGTCGTCATCGTCACCGGTAGCGTGGCGTTCGTCTTATTCCGCGTCAACAGCTGCACTACTCCGAGAGTGATCCAAGTGTCGCCTTTCTTGCAGAAGCTCTTCCTTTGTGAACCCTGCCTACACGATGATGTTGATGTTAAGGTCTCTCTAATTATTGCGCAAGAGAAGCGAATGCAGCTCTTGGAAGGCAACGCAGAGAAAACTTCTCTGTCCCCGACAAGCACGGCGGACGCAAGGTTTCGAACGACTTCACCGTTTGCTAGTGCTTAGTGCTCGTCAGTCGTAATCCTCATATTTCCACTGGTTCCATTCAGAAAAAGGAACAGTGCAAATAGCCTGTGGTACCCAACAGTTTACTGTGAGTAGAACTGAGTGCGTGCATTTCGTTGTCTGTGTGCATCCAACAACCAAGGGATTTATAGACTGTTTGAGAAAAGTGTCGAATTCCGATGTGTATTATTCACCCAAGCCAAATCTCTTCTGTGGAGTAGCTGTTGTCCACGAGCGGCCGAGCGGACGGGTGCAGTAGCGCAGGCGAGGTCCACTGGGCAAGCTTAGGCTGCGTAGACTGCGCTTGTTTGCACGTGTGCCGCTGTGATTATTTTGACGCATGAAGTGCATGATATTGCGCTGTTCCTGTGTTGTGTACTAGATCGTCGTCTGGGCAAGCGTAGACGCTTATACTGCACTTGTTTACAAGCTCGGAAGTGTCGCATGTGTAGCACTGTTATTATTTGGCTCTTTCCTCTCAAGTTTGTGATATTGTGCTAATCCTGTGTTGTGTAGTAGATAACGCTGCGTGCTGCCATGGCGTCGAAAGCGCGAGCAAGTTTTGTACCTGGGTGCAGATCGAAGCGGGTACAGAACGTGCAAAGCCATGGCCTCCCTTTTCAGACCGCCTGAAGACGCAGCTCGACGCGAACTGTGGTCGCGAAATATCAAACGTGCTGACCAGGAGCTGACAACAGAGTGTGTCGTTTGCGAACGCCATTTCGAATCGAAGTACATCGAAAGGACTTTTCGACATGTGATAAATGGGGAACTTGTCGAGATTTCGCGTCATCGGCCGGAGCTGACTGTCTACGCGATTCCAACTGTTTTTGCTGAGTCAGGTAGAGGCCATTGTTTCGCTCGGTCTGATGCGTGCATCTGGATTACTGCACTATTTAATAAAAAACATCATTCATGCTCTTATGGATGTTGCGTGTATGTGGACTGCAACCTAATTCATTTTAAAAAAGCTACAGCTTCTATAAAAAGCATGCTGCTGGGCACGCGGACAGTGAACCCAAAAACGAATACGTGTCGTTACCGCGTGTTATCACGCGCGGCTTTGCTAGTACGTTTTTTTTTTTCTGTGGTCACTCACTATATTTGCGACAGATGGCCAAATCACATGTCAGCATTCCGAGTTGTTCGCTCTTCTCGTTCACATGCGCTAACACCAAGCCCTTAGCGAAAACCAGCGCGTACAGAGTGAAAATTCTGCTGTGCGTTCGAATTTAAAACGAGACCTTCCTCTTTTCTAAATCGCATGGCTAACCTTCTGCTGAGCGTTGCGATGCAGCAAATAAAGAATCTTTTCATTCACTGCTCTCCGCAAGTAGCTTCAATCTTCTTCTTAATGCATCTCTGAGCTGCAAACATTTCGTGATGTTGCTACTCCTACATCACATTCATCTTGTTTTAGCGCAAAACTAAAGGATGAAGGATAAGACGAAGACGAACACTGGCTCAAATGAATACTGATCGATTGAAGGTTGAACAGTGCACATCTCCAGGCCGGGGCAGGCGCAACCCCACTAGCAATATAGTAAACTATCAAGCAGGAATTTATCATACCAGATGCAAAATTAACATAAGTGTAGGGTAGCCTACTGGGCATCGCCTCGTTAACTTCCCTGCCTTTCCGTCCATTTCTCTCTCTCTCTGTCCCGCTTTTCCTCCAAGGCTCACGAGTGGTGTTTTCCTCACTTTTGCCTAGGCTTCTCCCGCCACACACACGCGGTTTACAATGCCTGCGTGTAATGCACTTGTAATAAGGCGCAAGCTCTTCTGCCTGCATTAGACATGCCTGAAATTCGATAATAAGGCATATCTATCGCTGTTTAATCTGAAACGGCCTCCTGACGTGCAATATTCCCTTCGGAACCGGGAATCATGGTTGGTTCCGTTTTCTAGGACGGGTCAGGAGTGGAACAGCATTGAAAATCGTATAAGCAGGCTTCTAAATGAGTTAATATCAAAAGATGTAAATGTATAAAGCATGAAACCGGCCGACCTTGAGGCGTATTTTCAATTCAATTCAAAACTTTATTTCCAACGACTCGTTGGGGGTCATCAGGCAAAAAAGCTGCCATTGGCAGCTTGAGGGTGCCTGATGCCCGTACAAGGCAGCAGCATATAGCCAACACAAAATTCTGAACACATGTTCAGTTACACTTTCACACAAATTGACTCATCGGAACACATTCGAAACACATCAAAACACAGCACAAGAAAGTATACAGTACGAAAAACATAAAGGCAATGAAAATACATTGAATACGATTAGCTGCACAAAAACTGGGATGAGAAAAAAATTTCACGCGTCTGTTTTCTATTACATGCGCTTACGTCAAAATTTGCAGACAGTAATTTGTTAAGCAAGCACGGCAAGTTGTGCGTGAGCGACTGTAGCATATAATTTGTACGTCTGCGTGGTATCAGCCATTTCTCAGATCCACGGGTGCGACAATCACTTTTCTGTTTCTGCAAATGCGAAAGGAATTTTATGAGGCTCTTAAACTTTTCATCGGAAAATAAGTATGAGTACAGTAGACGGAACTCGTAAATTTTTTCGACGCTTATTATGTTATACCGTGTGAACAATGGTGCAGATGAATGTAAATAGGACACATTTGCAATGCAACGAAGTGCTTTCTTTTGAAGAAGGAGCAGTGTTTGAATATTTGTTTGTGTGGTTGTGGCTTAAACCAATGTGCAGTAATTTATGTGAGAGGAAAACAGTGCATGATAAATTTGAAGTTTTGCTCTATCTGGAAGAAAATGACATTGAAAATGAAAATGAAAATTTGCTACATTTTGAATAAATGTGTCTGCAACCGATCCCTCCTCAAGGTCATAACAACTAAATCTTTGAAGCAATTCTTTTGTGTACCTAATTTCGTTTTGATTGGGATAATTATGTCATGTTGTTTCAGTCCTTAGCGATGCTTTTTGTTGCACTCTAGGCCAGCAATTTGTAATGACGCAGGGGCCTTGTCAATCTGTCTTGTGTCAAGCTTTTTTGTCCCTGTGCCCTGCATTTCTGTTTATGGAGTGCAAAATAAACACGTTTGATTTGATTTGATTTTATTAGTTAATTTTTGTGTGTTCAGTCAGTCATTGACACCACGCCCCGTCTGGCCGAGCTATGATTAGCCGCAGGAGATTGGATTTCGTACACGACGTTCGTGACACACTCAACGAAACACTTTCCAAGCATCTTTCGAAACCCCTGCATTTTGTATTCGCAAGTCACGCGACGGCTCAGCTGAGCAAGCTTCTTAGGCGCTTAGGGAGCCGCTGTTCGCCTTCATCTTTTCCTTAGTCCCGCCGTTTGCGCTAAGCAAAGTGAATGTGATGGCTTCTGGGAGATATTAACGCGATAGCGTGAAAGGCCCGTCACCCAAACAATCCGGCCTCGGCGCTGTGAGCGAAAAAATTAGCTGAGGTTTGGCTCTGGTTAAACCGGGCAAATTGCGCACGCAGCCTGGAGCCTGGTGGAGCGCGGCTGAAACGGTCGCTGCGGCTAAAGGTCCGCCGTGGCCACCGCCCGGAGCTACGCGACGGCTCGAAACCTGGCGCAGTATTGTTGTTTTTGTCTTATTTTTCATATTTTACTTTGTTTTAATTTTATTTTTTATTTCTTGTTTATCATTTTCATTTTTTTATTTGTTTGTTACTTTTCTGATTTCTATTTTTATTTAATTTTCTTAATGTCTTTTTTTAATTTCTTTTAGTTTATTTATGAGACCCATGCATTCACTATATGAGCCTTTATTCATGCTCAAGCCCTGAGCCTTCGTGGCGGAGTGGTAGCGTATACGCCTCAAATGCCAAAGGCCCTCGTTTGATTCCCAGCCTCGACACAGTTTTTTTTTTTTTTAAGTAGCAGTGGTCCTGCCGCCTGGTGGAGCACGGCCGAACCGGTTGCTATAGCAACGGCGCTCCATCTGTTTGACCTCGCTACGGCTAAAGGTCAACCGTGGCCGCCACCGGGAGCTACGCGACGGCTCAAAACCTGCGCAGTATTGCTTACGCAATAAAATCATGAGCATGTCTCTAGTAGGTGGTGCCCAGAGAGCAGCGTAGAAGGCAGGTGGGACGCCCAGGTCACGTGACCTTGCGTCGCCATCACAACCTGCCCACTGGATAGTGAGCAAACTGCCCACTGTGGCGCGTGGCAGCTAAGTTAGTGATCGGTCACTGGGGTGAGCAATCTGGGTCGCACAAGGCCGACCGCCGGGAGCAGGTGCCGTCGCAGGGCAATGGCGCATCGCTTAACCGCTGCACCACTGCGCCAGGAGAAGTATGAGGACCCCCAGGAATCTATGAATGTAAAGTAGCGAATAACATTGTACATACATGGGAGTTAGCCCATTACGCTATCACGTCATATCCTTAATGCGGAACTTAAGTGTGCCCTCAAATTTTCGTGCGAAGTCAGGGCTCCAAATGGACAGTGACTCAAAGGTCCCTGCCCCGTAGGAGTTCTGCATGGCTTAGTGAAAAATGAAAGAAATCTGGCAGTAGGTGTACAGGCCAGAAAGTCTTTATTATGAAAGTTTCATGAGCTGCGGTTTGTTTGAGGCATGCCTTTTTCAACGGCGATCATTGGCGTCCTTTTACATAACTCATTGCATTATAACGAGATCGAATTTAACTTACGTCCAGCATTCACACCGTTAAAGCGCCGTAAAGATTTCCGACGAAGTGCGCGGCTCGTATTTTCTCTCCGGCGTTCTTTCTGAACGCTGCGGTGCCCAGTTCTTCGGGCTTCGTCCTTGACTCACCCGGAAAGATATTTACCTACGTGACAATATGGCGTATTTTAAAGTGTCATTTCGCGGTGAATAGTGAAGATTTGCAAGGATGTAGCAAAAATGTTTTAATTCAGTCGTATCGTCGGTCCTTTCTACAAAGTGTTATCCGATAGCACTGAAACGATCAGCGGGAAAAGAATGTCATGTCGGTCATAGAATTCGCTGGGTGTCATCAAAGCGCCAAATTATTAAGAAGAAAGTTTACTTTTATAGTTTGTGTTTTAACGTCCCGAAGCTACTCAAGATATCAGGAACGCCGTAGTGGAGGGCTCCGGAAAATTTCAACCACCTGGGGTTCTTTCACCTGCACTGGCATCGCGCAGTACATGGGCCTCTAACATTTCGCCTCCATCGAAATGTGATCACCGCGACCATGATCGAACTCGCGTCTTTCGGTTCAGCAGCTGAGCACCATAACCACCCAGCGACCACAGCGGCTTACTGATAAAGGAGGATGAGTGCAAAACGAACAAGATATCTAATCGTGTATGTGTCTGTACGAATCCCGTTAATTCATTAACATGGATGCCCATAGTCTGGCAGCATGGGAGGCAAGCGTCACTTGTAGCAATGACGCCTATAGAAAAGGCCGCCGTGTAATTGTGGTTCTCGGAGAACATCCAGTCCGGCAGCCGATGGAGGTCGCTGTTAAGGTCTACCGTCGCCAGGATCATGATCAGAGCCGCGAGTTTCTTTGCGAAGCCATTGAGTAGCTGGAAGGAGGTCAAGGGCAAAGAAAAGACCATTTGCAAGCAAGCCTAAGCAGTACACCACTGTGTGCATCATGTGATTGAATACCCTCTTGTTCAGTATGGTATATGCAGCGACAAACAACCTAGCTACACCTGGATTACCATTACGCATCAAATACAGCAGGTTATTCCGTAATTCGATAGGATACCTTTACTCTGCGCTTCTCAAAATAGAGGTGTCATAGAAACACACGTATTCTCGAAGGCTATCATCTGAGCTTCTTAACAGATGGCTCTTTTTTTGCTATGCGGATGAGCTGAGAGCTGCTTTGATAAGCTGTACTCCCATTGAAGCAGGTATGTTAGTGTGGTAGCTGTATAAGGGATATTTTTCTGTTTTACGACGTCCGGCATCCGTACAGGTTCAAATCATAAGCAAAATTGCATAAGAGGGGTATTTTCTAGCACTCCATTCAAAAATAGGCCAGAGTTCAGCGTAACGAAGTAAACAGCTTTTGGTGAGGCAAACAAGTACTTAAAGACACAGTCGGTCTGTTCTCAGCGCCGCCGCCAGCATCACCCCTTCCACCGCATCTAGTCTGGATAAGCAACCCAGACCACGCTTCGCAAATTCTTCGCACAGCTGACGCTCAGTTTCTTTCTCCCCAAGGATGAGCTAGAGCCGATTAAGATCTCCAGGCGTATTAAACACATCATCGTGCCCCGTAATTCTACGTCGTCGGCCTGACAGGAAAAAATGGGCGCGGAACGTGTTTACGCAAATAAATAAATAGCGAAATTAGCGGTTTCTGTCACGGTCAGCGTGACGTCTTCTCCCGTGGCCTGCGTCAATGGGAGCAGCAAATATTGAACGAGGTCCAGAAGAACACAAAATGAAAGATATCTCTAGAAAATGCGGTCCCAGTGGCAGACTGACGTCTGTACTGACGTCTGTACTGACGTCTGTCAGTGATGTCTGCTCCTATGTGCAGTTAGGGAGAAGAAAAATTATCGAACAAGAAAGGCCGGAAGAGGAGCATATCACAAACAGAAGCCAGAATAGAGCTGTATAATGAATTCTGAACATTAAACCCTTCGCGAGCAGGCGCCAGACTTTCAACCTGCACCGTATTTATTACGCCAGCCTGCCTGCGTAAATATACGGACCTCAAATTCTCGCGTTTTCTTGGCATATCACGGCAGCGCTAGCATTGAGTCATGCGTTTGAGATGACGTGTAAGTCATACATGTCATCTCATACGCCATCTCATACGCCATACACTGATAATCGGTTCTTTGCCGCGTAGGACTGAATTGTAAGCCCATCAAAAAGCTCCCATTGAGGTTTCGAAATGCCAGGCGCTTTTTAGTCTTAGGCGATGAATGAGAGAATCAACGCCTCAGGAGCAGACGCTTTTAGGCCTAAAGATACGAAATTGAGCTGCTTCCTAATTTAGGCAAAAACCACTTCGCAAGGCCGAGGTCTAGAGGCATTATTTTTTCGAAGTGACTGTGTATCCCCTTACCTGTGAAGCTGAGCCTCCAGTAGGGTGACGTTTCAGATCCACAGGGGTACAGCCGTCACGCATCCGAGGACGTGAAGCTGGTGGGGCTTGTACGTTCACCGCCTTGCAGGTACGGAACGGCTCCTTCGTGATGGCGGCTTGCATGAGCTCTAGGATGATGATGATGAGGTCCTCAGGCTTAATGGCACATACCAACGGCGGGGGCTCGAGGACCAGCGCAGCTTCAGCTGCCTTGTCGTCTTCTTTCTCTACTGGCAATAGATTGCCAGCTACACTTGAAATATTACTTCACTTCAAGAATTCACTAGGCAGAAACAATCATGACCCATAACTAGTTTCAATCAATTAATCACTCACCTTTATTTCCTTTGAGAAGGAGGAGCACGGGACTAAATGCTCAGAGGGCTTGACGTAGTCCTGACGCCTTACTAGTCAGCAAACAGCAAGCTGACGGCCAGGATTGCATCAAAGTTATAAAATAGATAAGTATCAAAGAGTATGCAAAAATACACACTGAAAGTGGCAAACACGAAAGAAACACAAACAAAAATGCCGGTGCAAATAATTAACCACATAAAGAGAAGCTGTCGCAAACTAAATAGAATTCTTATTTTAGTCCTGAAAAAAAAAGTTGGAAAAAGCGTTTGACGATATCGTTTTCGTTACAGGTAGGATCAAACTCCACTGGGATTAGTAAATTTAGCAGTGAGGGTAACGTGTAAGATAAAGATTGTTCATCATATGGTATCCTAGGGGTGGGCACGGACCACATTTCTTTGTATCTGGTTTGACGAATATGAAATTTAACGAAAGCTTTATAGCGTACAATCAACCTATAATTGTATAAACAAAACACAGGAAGAATATGATACTATGAAAAAAAGAGGCTTCGTGGAGAAAGTATAATGTGCATCAGCATTACAACGCACGGCTCTTTTCTGCAGGAAAAGTTTACTCTGGATCTGCAAACTGTACTTATGATCCTTCCCAACTTACTCGCTCAAGCTCATCATCATTATCAGCCTGACTAAGCCGAATGCAGGGCAAAGGCCTGTCCCATGCCTCATTAATTCACCCTGTCCTTTGCCTGTTGCGGCCACCGTATCCACGCCGACTTCTTACTCTCATCCGCACACCTACTTTCTGCCGCCCCCTGCTACGCTTGCCTTCTCTTGGAACCCACTCTATTACCTTTAAGGACCAGCGGTGATCTTCACTTCCCACTGCATTCCCGGCCCAAGCTCATTTATTCCTCTTGATTTCCACTTGAATATGGAAGCTACAAGGCTTTTATTCGCTGCCCAAAAATATTCTCAAAGCTTTATGACATCCAGCAATTAGTGCATTTCTTAATGTAATCGACTTGTTTCACGAGAAGCATTGTGTAACGACTTGCGAACTTGATATCGGGCGTCCATTTTTTACCGCTAGTCATCTTACTGGCAAAAGTTCTGTGATGCCACGAATGAACAAGTAGTCCCCCACCTGGACCCATGGATGCCTGCCTTGCCACCTGTTCAACATTCAACTTTCTCATTCCTCTTCGGTTTGCATCTACGCCTATCAGAAACTGTCGACAATGACCACATTGATATCTTGGGCACATGGACACCATTTGATGGACATTACTTTGCCGGTCCGATGAGCAGTTCACCAGTTTCACCTCCTCACTCAAAAGGCATCCTAAAATTAGAATAGGAGCCGCATTTTCTCAAGAGTCATTTCATTTTCTATTAACTTTTGTCCCATTCATTCTAGATTTCGACTACGACGTCACTAATCCGCTTTTGTTCCCTGACCCACTCTGCACTGCCTGCAAGGAAGATATAGTCAATTCAATTCATTTTCCAGAGCGGTACAAATACAAACTCTGAATGGTCCCCTGGACTAAAAGTTGCACAGAGCAACTTGACGAAGGCCCAGGGGCCACTTACAAGCCAGCAGTCGAGATAGATTAACAAAAGAAACTGCACTCATCAAAAAGCACATTGAAAATATACGGGTAATTAAGCACGTCTCAAAAGCGTACATGCACATAAACAAACAGTGAGACAATAAATAAAAAGAAAAGTCATTTGTTGATTTGGAAGCAGACGACCAAATGACAATTAGTTTAAAACTAAGACAACACACAACAAATCAGGGTTACACGTATGAGTTCAGTTGAGGTTATAGAAATAATTTTTACATTCTTTCTTAGATGAAAAAAAAAACAAAAATGCACGCTGAAATCGAGCTTTCAAATTTATTTCTGCAGGCTCATGCGCACTCTCTCATAGCCTCAGTGCACCAAATGCGGGCAAGGCCTATGTCGTCACGTCTGCGCGCACTTGGGCACAACTTCGGGGTCCCTGATGTCGTCGAGCATCAGGTACCGCCTGACTACTGCCCAGCAATCCCCCAGGTTGTCCAGCTGCGCGAGCCCGTCTTCCCGGGGGTGGCACTCCACACGCTCCCTGACGACACCGGCCAGCCTCATGAAGTCGTGCATGTCCTGGAAGCTCCTCAGGGCATCCCGAATCAAAAGGACGGCTTCGACCTCGCTGACAGCAGCGAGCTGTCTGATGCGTTCGGGCAACTCTACATGTCCAGACACCCGTTCCAGAGCTTGGCCGCCGTACCTGCAGGCGTTGGCAAGCGCGTTTACTGTGTTGGAGTTTCAGGCGCGCAAGCAACAAGCGCTTTCATACTAGAAAAAATACCTATATCTGCCTGTGTGCACTCTTTTTATTGCGTAAGCAATGCTGCGCCAGGTTTCGAGCCGTCGCGTAGCTCCCGGCGGTGGCCACGTTTGACCTTTAGCCGCAGCGAGGTCAAACAGATGAAGCGCCGTTGCCATAGCAACTTTTTAAGCCGCGCTCCACCAGGCTCCACGCTGCTTACGCAACTGGCCCGGTTTAACCAGAGATAAACCTCAGCTAATTTTTTAGTGCACTCCTTTGAAGCATTATCATACCTCAAAACAAGTTCACGGACTTTTCAGGCGATGGATGGAGGCGAAGTGCGAGTTGTAGAAACGGAAATACCGCGAAAACCTCGTCGTTAAAGGCCAGCCGTAAATGACTGATGTCTAGTCTTTATCTTTTCCGGGTCATTCGTCAACACAGAAATTTACAGAAACCGTGCAGATTACTTTCTAAACTGAACAAATGCTTACGCCGCGGACTTGCGGCTCCGAAACAAGGAGTTCAAAAAAAAAAGTGCCACTAGCGAGAGCATATCACAACTGTCACACTAAATTTGAAAGCACGCAATCCGCATCTTTTGGGGAGAAGCATTGCTACCCACCCTCTTGTGCGACGTGATATACGGCAATGATGACTGTATGAAAACATGAACGTAATACCGCGAATCTTTTATGTTCGTTTTGTGAATGTTTTTCGTTTCTTCCTACCGACAACCTTTTCGTCAATTTGTTCGCTGCGCACAGCTCGTTGTCTTCGTGCGAGTGGACGCTGGTAGTCCGGTGCCTCGAAAGTTGCCTAGTCGTCTTCTGTCCGAGAAGCGATGGTTATTTAGGCGAAAGCCTTCTAGGGCTCATCAGCTACGAAACCGGGCGTTGTCGAAGTTGACCGCTGAAATGATCCCGAAAATTCGGTGTGACGTAACCATGGTACCGGAGAGTAGAAGGGACACCATGAGACCGAATGTGACGTCAACCATACCGGAGGTGACGTCATCAGACCAGGAGTGAAGTCAGCTAGACTGAAGTGAAGGGCCGGAAATGAGGTGACGGCTCAGTTAAAGTGGAGCTTTATATATACCAGGAGGTCGAGCGATATTTTCCTAAAGGACTTCACCCTACGGTCTTTCACCCAAAAAGTTTTTACTGGAAGGGTCTTTTAGACATTAGTGCTAGTTGCTAACTATAAAAAAATAGTTAACAAGTGGTCCACGATAATACACAAATGCTTTCGCATTCACAGAACGTAAGTATATAGCCTTCAGTGCCCTTCGGAATTTGTGCGACTTCAGTGACTGACGGATGCACGTAACGCAGTCACTGATCTTCTAATTCGAGTGGACAAGCTAAGAAGAATAAAATCTCACTTCGCCTTTGTGAACGCGTGATCGTGCTGCCCCCAAAAAATCTGTTTTCTGTAATGCAACAACGGAGTTTTGTTTCTCTGAGAAGTTTTCTGCGGATGCATTCTTTTGGGCTTTTTTCTTAGGAGTTTGTAGCGAAGTAGCGAAGCCGTTCTTGTTTTGTAGCGAAGCCGTTTCCGATGCACACGATCGGCATTGAATGCTCTGTAAAGACGAGTAATTTGAGTTTGCATTTATGTTTACAAATATTTCTAGAGCCTGTGCGCCGAACAGCACACTGAGCAAAGCCCTTTGTCAGGATTCCTGTCTTTTGGCTCTGCTTCGGTTTCTGCAGGTAACCGGAATAAAAAAAATTGAAATCAATAAGTACTTGTCATGGCAGATCTTAATCTGCTTTCCTATTATCATCAGCAGGCGCGGTATCCTTACATACACTTTCAGCCCGAACACAGAGTTTTCTTAAAACGATGCCACGTATCTCGGCAACGTTGACAGACTAAGACCGCTTCACCTGAAACCGCCATGCTCTCCCGTGCATCCTCCTCTCATAGTATCAGCGGCAGGTGTCACCCAGTAGTCACTCATAGTCATGCAGAGCTAGATGATTTCCCGCCCCAATCATTAGTGGGCTTTCTTCTTTTAGACACCACTAGTATCGTGGACGATTTGGCAAGCGGCCCCACAGTGACTGTCCGCTACAACTTTGAACTGAACTGTTTATTGCAGCTATTCTAGGCTACCCGCACCACAATTTCAAGCGTTCAGCTAAATTTTCTCCTTGCAGCAGCCAGATTGGTTTTGTGTGACGCTCCTACTTAATGTTCACTCATTGTGGCCGGGTATGCAGCCGGTCAAGGAAAAATACCTAGGTTTTTGTCCTCCCCATTATTTATGGTTTATGGTTTACGGGGTTTAACGTACCAAAGCAACTCAGGCTATGAAGGACGCCGTAGTGAAGGGCTCCGGATAATTTCGACCTTCAAGCGTTGTTTACCGTACACTGACATCGCACAATGCTCGAGCCTCTAGAATCTCGCCTCCATCTAAATTCGACCGCCGTGGCCGGGATCAAATACACATCTTTCGGGTAAGCAGCCGAACGCAATAACCACTGCGCTACCACGGTGGCTTGCCCATTCTCTATCCATACTAGCAATGATTAATGCCTTGCCTACGTTAATTTCTGTAATGAAAACTTTAATGCTTCAAACTGAAAGCCTAAAAGAACCCATTCAAGGTCTGCCTGAAGGGCATGTGTTTCTGCCGGGCGTGAGCTTTCCGTCTAGTGTTAAATTAACAAGTTTGCGTGGATATGGTGGCCGCAGCTGGCAAAGGACAGGGTTCATTGGAAAGGCATGAGAGAGGCGTTTGCCCTGCAGTGGGCGTAAGTCATGTTGATGATGATGACGATGATGATGATGGATTACTTTCTCGATATTGCGGCGGGTGCACGGTACAACCAAGCGCCTGAATGCACGGACGATTTTAAGTGTGATATCATGCGCAGTTCTTGAGCCGGTTGTGGAAGGGGAGGGCATCACGTGTTCCAGAGGAAACGAAAAGAAATAGAACACAACATACAAGCAGCATTTAATGTGGCCCTTGTAAAACATTCTTCACTGCATGTGGTGTTGAGTTGGGTTTCATGGTCCGTAACTGGTTAACGCTATCCGGCGCCGGAGACCATGCACTGATGTATGTACTCCGCTAAAAGAAATCAACCAAACTACGGCCACTGCAAGAGGAAGGTCTCTCCCATATCTCTCAGACTGACCCTGTCCATTGCCAGCCGCAACCACCTTACCTCTGCAAAATTCCTAATCTGGCGCTCCCATATGACATTCGCCGGCATTTCCTACGTTTGCACTCTCTTCTAAACAAATAACGCGTCTAAGCTTAACCTTTCTCAGACATTTTCTTCCTTCAAGTTCGTAAAGGCCCATGGAAAGAGAAAACATCCGTTTTACCTTAAGAAGAAACAAAGGTGGAAACATATGTGTTTTCTCACAAAACAGTGTAAAAATATGTTTCAATTTGATATGCTTGACACAGAAATTTGTCTTATTTGATAAGCGTGAAGCCACGTTTAATATTGGGGTCAAGAATGCGAAGACAGCACATTGCAATTCTAACGAAACACCCTTCATGCCTATATGGCCAATTCGCACAACATCGACATTATCAAGTGGAGTTGGTTCGTCAGTTGAGTGTTCCACTCAGTTTGCAATTGGCTGCAAAGTTTGCTTTCTACTGGCTTTATGCATTCTTTATCAACCATGTTTATTTTACCAAAACTTTTATCTCATGTACACGAAGTCCGATAAGGAACCTGGAGAGCAATACAAAAACCAACTACGTGAACCTGCGAGAATCTACCTGACACATCAGCGTTAGCACTGCGACGGAGCCCAGGATGTTGGAAGTTTGATCATTTCAATTACTTGATTTAATAAATACAATAACGTGCGGAACATTTTTGGTTGAAATCATTAGAAAAAGTTTCGCGGGCTCACAGCCAGGATTTAGTGAAGCTAAACGTGTGATCATTGGTTTCATGTTAAACTGCCCTTTAGCACGTAAACAATGCTCGAGGACGAATAGTAGGTGGCAGAAGGATGCGATTCCTACTCCGCAAGAAAGAATGTGTGCACAGGGCTCTCGGATTAGAGCAGTGGGTTCGGGGCTTTCACATTCGTTCAGCTTCAATTAGTAGGGTTCTTTGCTACTCCTCATGCCATTCGGAGTATTGAAGAGTTGCGCTTGCAAGGGGATGCTGACCTGGAAGAGTTGGAGGAGCTCCATACTGAATCGGCAAATAAACTAAAACGCGCCCCTCTGTTAACTATCTATAGAATCCACCTGTTCGCGCTGAGGAGCGGTTCTTACAGCTGCGAAAGATGACAAGGGAACTGCCTGCATTCTACGAATGCAATATGCGCACGCATTTTTTTCTCTATTCTGACTGAAGAGTTTTCTATTGTTCGCGAATATATTGAATAACGCCTCCAATTTCACCTCTCACAATGGCACCAGTATGTCCACATTTAAACTCTAATTAGCCGCCACCTTCATTTCTGTCGGAAGTCCCCCAGGGCTTCGTGCTTGTTTTGCTATTGTTTATAATTTATTTAAATCACTTGACTTTTTAATCCCCGGTGCGGAGTCGTTTTTCATAGAAAACTTCATTCCATACCCGCTGCTTCAAAAATCGGAGTATCATCCCTGAGAGAGTATTTCTCATAAATTACCAAGTGTTTTCAGGCCTGGCAGATGTTTTCAATCACCTCTAAGTGTTCAGGAATGACAAAAAACCCGCAAAAAGTGCTTCCTTATTGCGCATACAAAATTAACGGTAAAGATCTACAAAGGAGCACATATACTTTGGGATTGTATTTGACAGCAACTTAAGTTGGAGCCCAGATTTGTTTGGAAGGAACAGACTTTGTTAAGAAATCATTTCAACCACTGCAAAACTTAAACTGCACCTGTACGTCCATTGCTGGAATATTCTGACGTAGTTTGGGACACACCAAAGTAGATATAAATTGTATTGATTTATGGTTTATGGTGTTTATTTTCTCAAAGCGACTCATGATATGAGGGACGCCGCAGTGGAGGGCTCCGGATAATATTGACCACCTGGGGTTATTTAACGTACACTGACTTCGCACAGTACACGGGGCTTTAGCATTGCGCCTCCATGGAAATGTGACCGCAGCGGCCGGGAGGATCGCATTAGAGACATGCAAAAGAAGTCACTAGGATTTATTAAAACGCATATGAAAGACAAGCAACATCATTAGTTTACTGAGGCGATCTGAACTCCAAGAGCGCCCGGCTGCTGACTCGAAAGACGCGGGTTCGATCCCGGCCGCGGCGGCCGAATTTCGATGGAGGAGAAATTCAAGAGGCCCGTGTACTGTGCGATGTCAGTGCACGTAAAAGAACCGCAGGTGGTCGGAATTTCCGGAGCCCTTCACTACGGCGTCCCTCATAGGCTGAATCGCTTTGGGACGTTAAACCCCCATAAACCAACCATAAACCAAACCTGAACTCCAAGACACTTGAATTCCGCTGCTAGCTGCATCGCTTAAACATGTTCACATACGATCATCGCTCTTCAAAGAAAAATAGATCTTTAGATCCAGATGCAATATTCCACATCGCGTCCAACGCTCAGCAAGCACAGCTCGACAATCGTGGTACCACAGGGCCGAAGGAAAGCTTTCTCTTTTTTCCTCGAAGAAGATATCGGAATGGAGTGGGCTGCCGCGTGACGTGGCCTCTTGACAAACTGCGAGTCTTTATCTGCTGCTGCGTCTTTTTTACAAGCTTAGTGTGCGTTCTTCCTCATTTGAAGCTTTTTCTTTTTTTGGAAAAAAAGCACTGTATTTGTTCTAGCGCACCTGTGCTTGCTTCTTTGTTTACTTTCTTGCATGCTAATGGTACACTGTACAAGTAATCTATTTATACCATGATCTATGTAATTGTCGGACACGTGTGGTGTCCATAATCAAAGCGGAATAAAAGCACACCAAATTAAAAGTAAGAAACCAAAAGCGCCCACAACGCGTCAAAGTATACTATCCATCTCATAGATATAGTGATATTTTTAGTTTCAAAGGAAGAAAAAGAAACCAATAATATCGCTATATATATAACCTGGGCAGTAAATTTTGAAGGTTTGTTGGCGCTTTCAGTAGACTTGGGCCCATATGGGTTTTATGAACCATCAAACCTCAACGATGCAGTTACCAAGTCACAGATTGCTTTCGACGCCTGTGCTCACCTGTTCCGTCGAACGCCGCTTGCAAATTCAGCAGCTCGTGCGACCAGGTCAGAATTCCGGCGGGCCGTGTCTCGAACCGCGAACCATTGATTGCTCAGTGCGACGGGTCCAGCCAGGCTAACGTTGAGCATGGCGTAGTTATCTTCTATTCCGGCGAATAGAGTTCGAATGAAGGCACCGTAGTCCGCTGCAGGCTGAGTCGACAAATCCATGGTGTGGATGTTGTGACTAGTCTTGAAAACGACCGCAAGAGCCTGCAGGTTTCTGTCATCGATGTGTCTAGAGGAAATGGAAAGTTGCCTAAGAGTCGTGCTTAGAGACAGCGATTGAATAACTTCACTCCAGAATTCTTCCATATTGTAAGACTCGTCTCCTGGCAAGCCCACAATGTGAAGATGCAGGTTCGTAAGCGCACGCGAACTTCTGATACAGGAGGAGACCGCTGAACTGGTCGCTCGGTCCAGGCGGTGATGCCAGATGACTAGCTTGGCCGAGGTGATGTAGGCCAGCGTAGAGACGTTTTTCGCAATTTCTAAAAATGCATACTGGTCATTTCCGTCTGTCAGAAAACCATAAAACTGCCAAGATTCGTCCCGTTCTCTGTGTTCGTAGAATAGAGAGGTCCTAAAGCAAACCTTTGGCCCTGCTCCGCTTTCGGTGACCATTTTCTGCATCGCTCGCAACCGGTTGTAAGACTCTAGAAACACTTCAGGATTACCGAACTCGATGGTTATCTTCGGAGAAGTCTCGGATGCCAAATATATGAAAAACTCTCTCCATTTGTATTCACTCCATGCATCGATGGGCAGTGTGAATTCATCAAGCGTACAGCTCATCGTCAGCGCTTGAAACCAGCTGTCAAGCAAAACGCTACTTCTTAATCGATGGTGTCCTTTCACGCCCTTTAGATTGAAGCAACGTAGAACATGATTACGTTCTATTACTGTTCTTACTGCCAACGAAATTTCTTCGTCGACCACAACGTAGTGTAGGGTCACACAAGTGAGGGTCCTGTTTTTTTGGAGGCAATCGAGGAGAAGTAGGGCGGCCTTTTTTTTAATTCGTTCCTCTCCTACTACGCTCAAAGTTGTTAAGGTGGTGTTGTAGAGCAGGTATTCCTCAAACATTTCCCGTTGAATGCTAGGGGCATTGTTCAAAACCGATGCGCACAGTGAGAGCTTTTTGAGCTCGCTGATTTTCATGACGGCTGGCAACAGCACCATGGGATCGCGGTCCGACACGTATACGGAAGATATATCAAGGACCGTCAGGGAAGCCATCCTCTTTAGCAGGATCGACAGCGGATACAGGAAGTGTGCAAGAGAATCCAAGGACGGGTTGAACACAAGTTCATCCACGGGCCGTAGAGAGGTTAAAATATCTAGACACGTATCGGGAATATTATTCCCCCAGGTGATCTTCAACCTGTTCAAGAATGCGTTTCTTCGGAGGGCTTCGAAGACAATTCTCGAGTGCGCGCCAAAGACGTCTCCATTAATCTCGACTGCCGCTACACACTTATGTATCTTCAAAAGGCAGTGCACAAAGGTGGAGCTTCGCCGCAACAAATCGTCGTCGGGGTCCACCACGAACGATTCCGAGGTGTCTACCAGGGAAATTAGCGTGCTTTGTTTTGGGTGCTGGCGCAGCTCCAAGCACACCTGCGAGAGAAACTCGTTCCAAAGTGGGAGATGGCGGATTATATGACATGTTTGACTTGTTTCCATTGTGCATGGTGCCTTGCAGTCAATACTGGCCCCTGTGAAAGGGCTCCGGAGGCCTTCTAAGCTGGCCAAGAGAACGCCCAGCTGATCATCCGGCTGAGGCCCTACGGGCAGGACCACGTCGCCTGCCGCTCCTTCGCCAATGGGAGGCTCCCTGCGCAAAGAAAAGCAAGGTGTTAATTTTAAGGAGTCATGAAAATATTTGACGCTAAGCAAGCGGTCTACGGATCGAAAACACACGATAGTTTGTATTTAGCTCACTTTAGCCCACCAAAGGGTGGCAGGAGACCGCGCGTTTAAAAAATTGGCAGTGGCTTAGCTCTGCTATGCCAGGATATACGTAGCGTGAGCGGCTTACTGCCAAGCGACAACCTCGGGGTCTGAGGAATTGATGTTTTCCAGTCTTCTCCGCCGACTGGAAGCGGCCCGACTCTCTTTAACCTCCATGTAGAGCGCACTGCATCCACCCCATGTTCCGCGCATTGTATACGCATGGTGCGCCCACCTAGCGCATGCGCAGTAGGGCGCGGCGCGGCAGTCGTTAACACAGCGGCGACCGCACGGTGCTCCGGCGCATCTGCCGAGACTGTGACGTCACGCCTCGGGAATGCGTCGACCGGCGGAGCGTCGGAGACAAGCGCGCGCGCCGGCGGCGAGGGCGACGCAGTTGCGCCTCTCGTGACGTCACGCGGCTGCCGCGCCTACGCAGTATGGTCGGCGCAGAGGGCACGCGAAGCTCCTTCTAACCCGCGTAGTGTAGCTTGCGCTACAAAAAATATGACGGGCGGTTAGGCCAAATACGAATTTGGAGCGCTAGCACTTCGTTACCCAACTCGGTTTCGGTTACTGTTCGAGGCTCGCTAACGTCAAGAAGGCTTCAAAGATCGGCGATACTGGTGAGTGAGGGCCTTAGTACTATCCAAACGGAACTGGGTGGGATGGTTAAGCTCCGGCTTAAGGGCATGATGAGATAGCGTCAATGCCCATATATGCGGAATTGGTGAATTGTTCGACCGATCAACCAATCAAGCAATAAATCAGGTGTTTCACTTTCGTTATAAAATGAGCAGTGTTGGTTCTGGCAAAAAGCGGAAACAATTTCCACTTTAAACAGCCTGAGCACTCCGTACGAAACAAAAGCACAAAACTTGTCCACTTAGGATTTACATACTGTACATTTCTCTGCACAAACAAGTAATCAAGAAACATGTCAAGTGTGGCAGTCATCATCATCATCAGCCGGACTACGCGCACTGCAGGGCAAAGGCCTCTCCCAAGTCTCTCCAATTAACCCGGTCCTTCGCCAGTTGCGGTCACCATATCCCCGCAAATCATCCCCCCACTTAACTTTCTCCCGCCCCCTGCTACGCTTGCCTTCTCTTGGAATCCACTCCGTTACCCTTAATGACCAGCGGTTATCTTCCCTTCGCATTACACGCCCTGCCCAAGCCCATTTCTTCCTCTTGATTTCGACTAGGATGTCATTAACCCGCGTTTGTTCCCTCTTCCACTCCGCCCGCTTCCGATCTCTTAACGTTACACCTATCATTTTTCTGTCCATATCTCGCTGCGTTGTCCTTAACTTAAGCTGAACTCTCTTTGCTATCCTCCACGTTTCTACCCCATAGGTGAGTACCGGCAAGATACAGCTGTTGTATACTTTTCTCTTGAGGGATATTGGTAAACTACCATTCATGACCTGAGAGAACCTGCCATATGCGGTCCACCCCATTCTTATCCTTCTAGTTATTTCCCTTTCATGGTGCGGACAACCTCAAGCGACAATTCGTAGATCCTCCTGAGGGATCTACATTCGTAGAACCCCGGGGGTCCTCATACCTGTATGGGTGCGGCGGTGTAGTAGTTAAGCGATGCGCCATTGCCCTTCGATTACAGGTGCTGCCACTGGTGGGACTTGTGAGACCGAGCTTAATGCGTACACTGGCTAGATATTAGTTTTCCGCATATTAATTTTAAGACCGTCGATTCTGCATTGCCTAAGTCATTGATCGAGCTTTGTAATTCGTCTGCTGACTTATTTAGCAATATAATGTTAGCAGCGCACCGCAGCGAACCCCTGTCAAGCGTACAAGTTAAGTGCACTTACGGAGAGTGCGCTTCGGCATCCCGAGTGACACTTTGGGCTACGCGGTGCTAAGCGGGAAAGCAAAGTGCACTCGTGGTAAAAAGAAATGGCGGCACGAAACAAGCGGAATTTCTGAAGAGTTCGATGGACAAAAAAGGACTCATAATAATTGATTGCTTAACGTGATAGCGCAAATAAAACCAGGTTCAACAGTTTTTAACGCTCAAAAAAATAGAAACAGGAGGGCTAAGTGCGTAGCCTCGCCACCAGCGACTTCAAAGGCACGATATGTAAAGCGCATAAAAAAGTATTTACAAGTTTATTTTACTCAAAGGCACGATATGTAGAGCGCATAAAAAGTATTTACAAGTTTATTTTCCATGCTATATCACTGTTTTTAGAAAACATTCTTTCGTTTAGCTACAAGCAAAGCAACAAAACAAAGGAACGAGACAGACACAATTATAGAGGCTAGAAGGTTTCACTTCTAGCCTCTATAATACAACATCGCTCACGCGATGTACGCGGCCGCCGCGGTACGGTTTGTACCCGGACTACCCGGGTTCGAACCCGACCGCGGCGGCCGCGTTTCGATGGAGGCGAAACGCAAGAGCCGCCCGTGTGCTGTGCGATGTCAGCGCGGGTTAAGATTCCCAGGTGGTCGAAATTATTCCGGAGACCTCCACTATGGCACCCATTTCTCTCTTTCTTCTTTCACTCCCACCTTCCTCCCTTTCCTTACGGCGCGGTTCAGGTGACCGCCGATATATGTGAGACAGATACTGCGCCATTTCCTTTCCTCAAAAACCAATTTACCAATTTTTTAATTTTAAGAAAAGCCAAGACCAGCCAAGACTATCCATTATTGCGGCAACAAGCAAGATGGCGGCGGGTAGCGATGTTGTATTACAGTGTAGTTGTATTATAGAGGCTAGAAGTCAAACCTTCTAGCCTCTATAGTTGTATCTGTGCTGTTCCTTTGTTTTGTTGTTTCGCTTGTAGCTAAAGAGAGAGAGAGAGAGAAAACTTTATTTACAAAGGAATTCGGGGCACGCCCCAGGGTCCCCGCATGACCCCACTGCACTCAAGTGTTTATGTTCCTGAGGTCCATAACACTGGCAGCACGGCCGGTGGCGATGGTCTGCACGGCCGGGTCCTCCGAATGCAGCAGGGTCTCCCAGTCCTCCCAGGTCTTGAGGTTCTCTAGGTCCCGCGGGGGAGGGTCCGCCGGGCAGAGGGAAAGGATGTGGAGGGAAGAAGCGAAGGGTTCTGGGCATAGGGCGCAAGCAGGAGTGGGGAAGGAGGGATGATAGTGGGTTAGGGTAAGGGGCGAGGGGAGAGTATGTGTTTGTAATCTGCGCCAGAGTATTGCGTGTCTGTTATCTTGTAGCTAAACGAACTAGTGTTTTCTAAAAACAGTGTTATAGCATGTAAAATAAACTTGTAAATGCTTTTTAGAGCGCAGCTCTTTGGCGTCCGTTCCTGGGTTTCGCGTCGTCGTCGGCCTCGTAACCAGCTCCGCCCCCAATGTCACGCTTTTCAATTGGTCGAAATGCTCGTGACGTCACAGTGCGCGAATTTCAAATGGGGCCAATTGTACTTTGGCTAGTAACCATGCAACCAATCAAAGGGATCGTATAGTTATGCTGCAACTAAGTTGGACTGAGTTTAGTTAATTGCTTAATTAATCAATTAGCCTAATTAATATAGAGGAGAATGAAGAGGTCAGAAGAAAAGAAAAGAAAGACGCGCGCCGCAGCGACAACAGCGTCCGCGGAAGGAGACGCTGCTGAAAAAAACAGATAAGTACGTTGTTTAGAAAAAATTTATTTACATATGTACACATGCCAAGGTTACACGATACATTCACATTAACAAAAACACATGACATTAAGAATGTAAGGTGAGCCAATTAAACAGGTACCATAAACATTTCTAAGTAACTAACAGGAATGGGCAATGTAAATGAAGAATGCACATATACCGATTGACAGAAGAGCGAAAAGTCGATAATTAGTCATTGAAACATTGAAAAGGAGACCTTAGCGCCAGTTTGGCCTAAAAACCAAGACAAGACGACCGTTATTAACAGAAATAAATGGGCATGACCACTGTCGGAGAAACTCTTCCTCACCCAAGAAAAAGAGTTCCTCGGACAAAAAACTAATCAGCTCCCGTCGGAGACGGCCGAGAATTGGCCACACAGCGCGGCGTCGAAAGCCACTAGCGACCGCGGCGCATCGACTGCGCCATAAACTAAAAAGACCTGCAACTATTAACAGGCGAGCAAAACGGCCGCTGGGGAAGCGGCCGCGGGAGACGAAGCACGAAATGCCCTGCCCACGAAATCCCGCATGAACCGCGCGCCAAAAGACACGCGCTACAACACAGGTGACTGTAGCGTGGCGATTAGATTCCGGGAGCGGGCAATTCGGACAGGTACTGGAGCGTAACACACCCCACCGCTCTAACCGATCACAAGTAGGGAGCACTGCCCAGCCAAGTTTCCAGACAAAGTCACGTAGATGATCTGGGAGAGGTGTCGACGCTAAACGCGCCCACTGAACGCGGCGCATAGGTGAGCGGCGAGACGCCGGCACAACAGGTAACAATAGTGTGCCCATAATGTCCACCACACGGTCTGCAACGATGTTGACAGCAGGTGCTACTGCTCTTACATGCCTGTAAAAGGCCACTGATGAAGCGTAGAAAGCGGTAGGTTGCTCTGACTGGGGTCCATGATTAACAGGGGCCGCCGGATCCAAAAAGCGTAAAGAAGGGCCCAAAAAGTACCGAGCCGGGATTCGCGCCGGAGACGCGTTTCCTAGCAGGATACGCAAAATACTCTTCAACGCTAACAGCGAGGACGTGACGGACAAATTTGGAAAGGCAAACCCTCCTCTCTCCCGTGGTTGTCCAAGAACAGCACGGGCTACAAGCTCGGTTCCGCCTGACCAAAAGAACGAAAAAACTGTAGTCTGCACTCGCCTTATGACACGGAGGGGTGGTTTAACAGTGTAGCAGAGGTACCAGAAGGCACCAAGTATGACGGACTGAACCAGGTAGCGCCTCTCAAGCAGAGGCAACTCGAATGTCTGCGCCCTTCGCACACGAGCTGTAATGTCTTCGACGACCGAAGACCACACACCATTCCATATTCCAGCACAGTCGTAGGTCACACCTAAAATGCGCATCTGCGCGCACCACTGCAAAGGTATTGAAGATGTAATACGAGTCTGGGAAGACCCCACAAAAAAGTAACAACTCTTCGAGTAATTAAGAGCAGCCCCAGACAAGGAGGAGTACTCACGGAAAACATTTAAAGTTTCAAGCAGGCTGCGTTCATCAGCTAAGTACAGAGTGATGTCGTCTGCATAAGCAGTGACGCGTACCGCTTCGCTGCCTGGCAAAGCCAGACCTCTAATAAAGGAGTGGCGATTGACTGCCAAGAGGAAAGGCTCTAATGCTAAGACAAACAAAAGGGGGGAGAGCGGACAACCTTGACGGACGCCGCGGCGAACATCAAATGCGGTACTTTCCCGGCCATCGAGGAACAGAGTGCTTGAAATATCTCTGTACATCTCTTTAATGAGAAGCACGAAAGAAGGCGGGAAGCCGAAAGCATCCAGCATCCCGTAAATGTACTCGTGCTCTAAGAAGTCGAACGCCTTTTCCTGATCAAGGGAAACAAGAAGACCCTGTGCGCGCCGTCGTAAAGTATACGCTAGGATGTCTCGCGTTACAGATGATAAACTGTGTATTTCACGGCCTGGGATGGAGCAAACCTGGTGGCAGGAAATAAGTGACGGGAGGAGAGCTCGTAGACGACGAACGAGTAATTTTGCTAATACTTTGTAATCTGAATTTAGCAGGGTGATAGGGCGCCAATCTGCCGGACATGTCGACATAGGAGACTTTTTAGGAATAAGGACAATGCGGCCTCTTTTGAATGATTCAGGAAATACGTGGTCAGTAAAGCATATTTTTA
Source organism: Amblyomma mixtum (assembly GCF_055824585.1). Classification (NCBI taxonomy): domain Eukaryota; kingdom Metazoa; phylum Arthropoda; class Arachnida; order Ixodida; family Ixodidae; genus Amblyomma; species Amblyomma mixtum. Next base: position 45,706,288 of record NC_143015.1, on the reverse strand, counting down.
ATACTTCCGAGAAAATAGGGCCCACAATATCCCAAAATTCTAAATAGAACTCCACAGGAAGGCCGTCTGGACCAGGCGCTGAGCCTCGTTTCATGGAGTCCAACGCCTCCTTGATTTCATCTGTTGTTGGCACAGCCATAAGGCCGTCATGGAGTTCAGTTGAAACCTGCGGCAAGCCTGCTAAAAATGGGGCTGCGGAAACGACATTGCGATAAACTAGAATGACCGACTGAGCAATACCCCTGAAATGGCTAAAAAACGCACTGAAATTCCTGCCACCTGGTTGGGACGTAGCCCCGGCGGAAGATGTAAACGCAGGAGCACCTTGAGTGTACAACAGCTCTTGGGGGCCAACCGAAGCACCTCAGGATGAGCAGTTGGACTGCGTCGACAACGCCATGCAGCCGCTGTCAAAGAGGAGGCACGTAAAAGACGCTGTAGGCGCTCCGAAAGCTCCTCTTTCCATGCGCACATAAGCGACGAAGGCGACGGGGTGCGTTGAGCAATACGTAGCTTCGCCGTCACCACACGCACCTCATCTGACACGCGAGCCCTAAGGGCTCGACCAGATGCGGCGCAATGGTGACGCCACTGCTCCTTCAGACGGTCCCAGTCACCAGGCACCGCCCCAACAACCGAAAAACGCAAGACCCGTGTGAGCCCCTCTTTAGTGCTGGCGTCGTGAAGTATGCGTACATCCAACCGCCATGGTCTATGGGGTGATACTGCAGGCGCCGGAACCGTGAGTGATAGAAGAAAAGGGCGGTGGTCTGATATGTGCACCGGCGAGGATGGCAGCGTCAGTACATTAGCTACACAAACTGACCGCGAAAGGCTCGCCGGAACGTACGCCCTGTCTAGCCTACTCGACGATAACCCGCGACGCCAAGTCCACACAAAGACGTTGCCATAGAGGAGCTCATACGCGTCCGTGAGCATGAAATGATTCACTAAGCGGCGCAACTCACGCGCATTCCAGCCTGGCCTACCCCTACCAGGGCCTTGCACATCGGTGACCGTATCGAGCACGCAGTTGAAATCGCCCAACATCACAACATTACGCCCTCCAAGAAAATACACATCTAAATCTTTAAAGAATGCGTTTACCAAATTGGAACGCGCAGGCGCATAAATACAAAGAATTCTCAGGTGAAGTGCGTTAAACGTGCAGTCGAACGCCAACACGCGTCCAAGCGCATCGTAGGTAACATGATGATCGCGCAACAGTGAGCGGTTCAAAACAAGAACGCCAACGCCGCTAGAACGCGTGCTGGCGTACGAAAAGAAGGCATCGACGCCAAACCTACGCTTGAATTTCAACACGTCACTGAGACGAAAAAAATTGGTTTCTTGCAGGCAGACGATATCGCAACCCGAGGAACGAGCGAATGCGACCACCGTTGCCTGCTTCAAAACACTGCGGAACCCCTGCACGTTAAGAGTAATAATTTGAAGGTTAGTCATTTTGGAAATGAAAAATGAAACCTGAACAGTCGTGATGTTTAGGCAATACAAAGCGCGCCGCGAACGGCGCTAAACCACCTCACTTTTTGCGGAGGGTCGGACCAGAGGAGGCACGAGGCCTCCTTGGCCGACCGGCAGAATTGTCCGAGTCCGTAGTCGACGCATGTGGACGCTTTAAGCTCGAACTTAAAGCGACCATCTCAATATCCGACGACTCTTCGCTAGAAGTGCTAGCGCTGATCCTCGATGTTGAAGAGGACGGCGACTGCACAGGGTCAGCGTCTGGAGATGATCTTGGCTCTCGTACAAGCGATGACGAAGACGACGATGGCGGCGTCGGGTCCTCCTCAGGCGTGATGGCAGTCTCGTCAATGACGAGGTTGACTGAAGAGGCCGAGGACGTCAAGCTGCTGTCGTCACCGTCGACCTCAGCTATGTCGGCGTCCCTGCTCAAAACCGCAACGCTGGCCGCGGGCTCTAGCGCGGGCTCCGAGGGTGGCACGTTCTCAGCCTCAGATTTTTCCAGGGACACAGTAGGCTCGGCCCCTGTCTCATCAGGGACGCTCGGAGAGACTGAGGCTGACGCAGCAGGAACCTTTACTGTCTGCTCGCTTGGTGCAGCACTGGACGCATCAACAGCAGACTCCGGCTCTTCCACGCAGCGATGCTGAGACGCAGTGGAAGCACCCGTAACGGCGGCGGTGTTGGATCCGCCGGTCTCCTTGATGGCTTCAACCGCTCCCTGAGCGGCCTGCGGGGGCGCAGGGCGGGCCGCAGCCTCCGAGTACGAGGGCTTGATAGCGCATGCCACAGTAGCGTGCGGATCACCACAACGACGACATGGCAGCACGCAACCCTGGCCTTGGTGCCCAAAGACCCCACAGCGGGCGCAGAAAGGAGCCGTGCACTGTGCCCTGAAGTGCGCAGTGGACCCGCAACGCCGGCAAACGCGCTGCATCCCCTTGTAGTCGCACGTCACGCGGTGGCCCGCGACCTTGATGTAGTTGGGTACGGGTGACTCTGGTTTCATTTCAATCCGCACGTAGCGGGTCCCGGTGGTGACAGTGGGACGGGATCCCATGACGCCGCGACTAATGTGCAGCACCTTGCCAAAAGGGGAGAGAGCCTTGGCAAGGGCGTCACTGGGTACACGTGCGGGCAGAAAAAGAACAGTCACCTGGGTCACCTGCGGGCTCAGGGGAACGATGGCGACGCGTTCCTTGCCGATGGTGAGGCAGGAAGCTTCAACGATTTTAGCCATGGCGGCTTCACTTTTCACAGTGACTTGGTAGTTGCGTCCACCGAAGTGCTGGACGCAGTACACTTCCTCCAATCCAACTACGGAGGCTGTCGCATCGACGACATCCTCCGGACTAGCCCCCTCAGGGACGACAACATCAAAGGCCAGAGCCTTTGTAGGTGGCTGGCTCACCATAATGAGGCGCCCGTCAGCCGAAGGACACCTTAACAAAACACGTCGAAAGGTCACACATCGGCCACCGACGCAAGCCGGCGGCCGGAACACACACCGAAGCGTCCACCAGCTACCGACTAACTTGCGCAACTTGTACTAAGCCGCGTTCCCTCCACCACCACGCACTTCCCCACTCAATAAGACGTTGCTCGTTTCATATACGTTGTGTCGAACATCCTAGGCAGTTCCAGCAATTGACAGGTTAATGACAAAACACGATGGACAGAAATACAATAATACAAATATGAAATAGCCTAATTAACCTTTCTAGTTAGACCGCATAAATCAATAAAACCGAGAACGAAATTGGTCGAGTTGGGGAATCGAACCAGGGTCTCCGGAGTGCGATACGAGCACGCTAGCCACTCCGTAATGCCAGCTGAATGGTTTGGAATGAACAAAGGCGCGTCTAGCTAATACGGCGTCTTCGTTCACTCCCATCTTCCCCCTTTCCCTTACGGCGAGGTGCAGGTGTCCACCCAGATATGCGAGAGAGATACATTTCCTTTCCTCAAAAAATAAATTTACCGTCCAGCAAGGCGTACAGCCGAATTGGCGATGGCGTTCTGTGCACTCCCTGGCAGCGTTGCAAGACGCTGTCGCGTTCCACTCTTACAGGCGAAGCTTAACATGTTAACCACACATCAGTAACACACGCAGACAGCCAATGGGCGCGTCATTCGCTGGCAGCACTTGATTCATCATTCACAACCACATTCGTGACAGAATGCTGTACTAAGGCTTTCGCCTTGCACCACTTTAGTCGCCAAAGTGACTCCTAATTTTTGTTTGTGTCGGCATCGGCGGCGTTGTTTGGCACGTCACATGAAGTTGGCGAACTGTGCGCCGCAAAGTTGCCCAACGGCTTGCTGGTAGTAGCTGCCTACTTCGCCCCTACCGCACTCACGAAAGACGTCGTGCACTTCCTGCAACTCGCATTAACCGTCCATCGATCCACACCGATGTTAGTAGTGGGGGACTTTAATGTTGACATAAAGAAAAACAGCAATTTCCTAACACTTATGCGGGAGAACATCCCGTTCCTCTCGCTCGTAACGCGTCCCACGGCTGTGACAACCTCGCGAGGCACTTGTATAGATCTCGTCTTTGGTTTAGTTTAGTTTAGTTTAGTTTATGGGGTTTAACGTCCCAAAGCGACTAAGGCTATGAGAGACGCCGTAGTGGAGGGCTCCGGAAATTTCGACCACCTGGGGTTCTTTAACGTGCACTGACATCGCACAGTACACGGGCCTCTAGAATTTCTCCTCCAAAGAAATTCTAGCCGCCGCGGCTCTCGTCTTTGAGAATCAAGCATTGGTGTACCAAGTCGAACATATATCAGTCTATTTCTCCGACCACAAAGCTTCCTTCATGACTGTCAAGAACTGTTAGTGGAGTCTTTGTTAAAGGAATACGTGTGAAAAATAAAAAAAAATTATGTGATAGCGCATACATGTGTTGCTCGATTTCTTTGCCTCAATCTATCGAAAAGGTGAAACAGCTTATTTGCTGCGCTCAAATTTCGCATCAGGAAGTAACGTAATCGTCGGTAATTTTTATGCGCTCTACGTATCGTGTCTTTGAAGTCTCTGAGAACGCACTCCGACATGAATGCGCCCTTTGGCGAGTGCACTTATGTTGCGCCGTTTGGCTGTGCTAGAGTGCACTTTTAGAAAGCGACACTCTTCGTAAGTGCGCTTTATTTTGCGCGCTTGATAGGGGTATAAGATGTTCTCAAATAACTTCTATCACTAACTTTTTCTACTCCAGATCTGTGAATATCGCGTATAAAAGCCCGCTGAATAGCACTGGAGAGATCGTGTCTCTCGCTTCCAGACACCCTTTCTTACTCAGATTTGATTACTTCTCAATGGCGGGACAAGGTAGACGCAGCAGCTGTTGATAATTTATTCCAGTAAGCGCCGTCATACGTGTGTGTTTGCCTCGACAACGTGATGTCATTCCTCGAGGTTTACGTCATAGGTAGCAGCGACCAATGCCGAAGACCCAAATGAAACGAACCAAAAATAAAATGTATGGGCTGCTCCACTTCTAAGGTGAACACTCATGTCCCCTATTTTGGATACTTGAGAACTAGCGAGCATGTACACGCAATTAGAGGAGCGGTAATTGTACAACGGTTCTTCCAAGTGTGCAGTAACATGCGCATTATTCTCATCTGACACAATGCGCGGCTAATATTTAATTTCGTCATCATGCACCCCTGTGTTAACCTTACGTGGGGTTGACGCTGTACAAAATACGGATCAACTCTGTTAAAGCGAGAACGTTAGTACCCCCGTCTCGACAAAAATTATCCGGCGTCGGCGCTGGCGACTGTCTGAAGCAAGACCTGCTGAACTACAGTCCTGCACAAATGGTCCTTCTCCCGCGCGCATGTTCGAGTTCATGCCTTTTGCCGCTAGGATAGAAACATTACGTGCGGCGTGGCGCTAATATATACCTGTTGAGAAAATGGCCTCCTCCGTCATTTTATTTCGAAGAGGGCAGTTTTGTCGTTTGTCCACGTAATTATTATCATCCATTTATCTATGCTAGGCACGGTGGCGCCGACGAAGAGAAAGGGGACAAAAAGGAAGACGCTTTAAGGCGAAAGCCGTTAATGCCTCATCGTTGTAAGCAGCAGTTGTCGACAGAAAATGTCACGCTTTTCAGTTGGTCGAAACGGCCGTGACGTCACAGTGCGCGAATTTCAAACGGGGCCAATTGTACTTTGCCTAGTAACCATGCAACCAATTGAAGGGATCGTATAGTGATGCTCCAAGTAAGTGGGACTGAGCTTAGTTATTGCTTAATTACCCAATTAGCCTAATTAACTTTTGTACTAAGGCCATATAAATAAATAAAACGGAGTAGGAAATTTGTCGAGCTCGGGAATCGAACCCCGGTCTTCGGCGTGCGAGACGAGCATGCTATCCACTCCGCCATGCCAGCTCGATGGTTTGGAATGAACAAAGGCGCGTCTAGTGAATACGGTGTCTTCGCTCACTCCCATCCTCCTCCCTTCCCTTCCGGAGAGGTTTAGGTGTCCACCGAGATATGAGAGACAGATATTTCATTTCTTCAAAAACCAATTTACCGACGAGCGAGGCGCAGAATCGAATGGGCAATGGCGTTCTATGCACGCCCTGGCAGCGTTGCAAGATGCTGTCTCGTTCCACTCTTAGAGGCGAAGCTGAACATCTTAACCACACATCAGTGACCACACTTTAGGTAAAAAAAGTGCCCCCTGAATTTTGACGGGTGTTCACCGAGATATGTGAGACAGTTACTGCGTAATTTCCTTTCCTCAAATACAATTTTCATTTCCTTCCTTACGGGCCCTCTTTGTCTTCTTTCACTCCCACTTCCTCCCTTCCTCTACGGTGCGGTTCAGGTGTCCATCGAGATGATAGAGAATTACTGCGCCATTTCCTTTCCTCAAAAAGCGTTGCGTTCAAAGGGCAAGGCATCGCGCCGAACGGGTGGTGGCGTTCCGTGGACTCCCTGGCAGCGCTACAACACGCGGTCGCGTTCCACTCCTAAAGGCGAAGCTTAAGCGTCATTAATTAGCAGTTAATTAGTATTCAGGCATTAATCAGTAATCAATCATTAATTAGTGATTTGTCATCACTTAGTAATTAGTACTCAATTATATGTGACGCCACCAGTGCCACAGAAGCAGCGAAAGTGGTGCGGAAAACGCTTTCGCCTCTACGCACTTTAGACAGTTAAAGTGCCCCCTGAATTTTTTTATACTCTTCGAGAGTGAAAAAAGTCGTTATTGTGGCTATTTTCATTGCTGATGTTAAGATAGCAGAGAAAGACAAAACAAATTCATTAAACAGCATGCTCAAAATGGCAAACGATAATGATGGCCATAGCAGACGAGCAGGTCAACCGAGCGCCCTCAACGTCCAAAAAGCTAACGAACATTGGCGCACGCTGCTCCATAGGACCCTGCCATGTGTGCAGGTCTTGGTCTGAAGCCTCGGCCGCTCCGGCAACTTAGGTGGACCACCTAGGTCACTTGACCCTCTGGCATCATCACAACCTGTCCACCGAATTTTCTGGAAACACCATTCTGACAGGTGGAACCTAAATCAATGATTGACCGAAAGAGGTCGCTAGGGAAGAGGAACCTAAGTAGCACAAGGCCCACCGCTGGGAGCACCTGCCATTGCACGACAGTTGCGCATCGCTTAAGCGCTGCACCTTTGCGCCAGAAGCGGGGTGAGGACACCCATGGATGTATAAATGTAAAGTAGAGGATTACCAATTCAGTACATATGGACATTAGTACATTAATACTATCACCACCACCACCACCACCGGCCGACCTCTCCACCTTTCCCTCATTAAAATTCCTTTCTCTCTAATACTATCGCGCCATTCCCATAAGGCGGAATTAAGAATCCCCTCCAATTTTTTCCATGAAACGATCGCACTAGAATGAGCCGGCCCTAGCATGCCCAGCTCAGTCAGTCCAGGCATGCCCACTTCCAGCAGTAAGTTTATCTCAGTCAGCCTATGTAAGCCGGCTTTTGCTTCGAAAAGTCTCCCTGCGCATTGTAAATACCGACAATTTCTATAGTCCATAATTTAAGACTAAAGCCCGTTCATAGAAAGGTCCTTGAGACCTCCATCTTTGTCCGCTGCAAGGAGCGATTGCTGTTGTTTTCATACACACGGTACCGCACGCCCCACAGGCACGCTGTAATGGCCTTTTCATACCTGAGCAAGCAATGTAAGAACACCTACACTGGACTGTTCGGAAAGAAGCAGATAAGGTTTGGTAGCCACTTGCTTAATGTGGTTGCAAGGAAAAGTCGCACAGCTGACATGGCGAAACGCAGGAAGCGCATATTTGAAAGGTTTATAAAGGTTTCCAACGACGCTTCCTAGGCTTAGCTATATTATCGCTTGACTGTTCTCCACACATGGTGCTAGCGCTTGAGGGTTAACCTACGAACAGCCTGCATCTGCTCGCAACAGATCCTAAAGCAGGTTTTGTTCATTTGCCAGCACATTATGGCGAAGTCCACAGACATAACATAGTTAGTACATCCCGGCCGATGCTTATTTTCGGGAGGGTCGAAGCTAAAGGATCAAACCGAAGGGCAGCATTTTAAGCAGAAGAAAGTCTTCCGCTCTTGCGGTCACAATGCGAATTGATCGCAGCCTACACGGCGCAGCTGTTCGCAATCTGATTGCTCCAGAGAACAGGACTATATGGCGCTCCTGCAGTCACGGTGCGACTTCATTGGAGCAGCGCAACTGCCTCCACATTCGACCGCCATGTTGATATATAGCCATGGTTAACCAACGCAGGCACGTTCAGCAGAAGACGTCACCCGAATAACATCTACTACGAGGGTGCAGCGTTTGAAACCACGTCCACGCCCTATAGAAAACGCACCTGTCGCACTTGTCTTGTGACGCACACCAGCTGACACGTTGAGCCATAGTCAGAAACCCGGAGATAGTCTTCTTTTTGGTCTTAAGTTGAAGCGCCCAGATGACCAACGCAAGAGGTGTATGGCTGCAGACACACGGTCAGACATTAGAGCGCTAAATTAAAGTCGCAGCAGTTGTTGCAAATGAAAATTTTATCTCAAAATTCTGCATTTGTTGCACTCGCCGCGAAATAATTTCTCTAAACAGCTCTATAAACATGCAAACCGAATTTTCAATGGCTGATGTCTCTGGTCGACGAGACCAATTGGGGTTTCTGTGTAGTGTGTACTTTTCTCAACTTAAAACAGTGCGCAGGGACAGGACACAGTCAAGAAACACACAGACACAGCACTGACTGACAACTGAGGAATTTACTGCTTTGCTTGCAATAAATACAGAAATTATCGTCTAAAATACAAAGAAAGCCTTGAAATCGTCATTTTGTCACTTCTGTCGTCATTGCTTGTCCAGATAACCCATTTCTTTTTTCGTCAACGTTAGTGATGGTGTGCTTACGCAGGTGGAACGATTCTTCTGAATGATGAACGCTTCGTATATCTCTCGCATGAGCTTTCGGGGGTATCTTCTCAGAATCTTGCAGCGTCGAAAGTGTGGAATGCATTCGCAGTCCGACACGTGTCCCGCTAGCTTGCTGCCATATCCTTTTTCGATGTTGCCGACGTGTTCCATGAGACGTATGTTGACGCAGCGTCCTACATATGACGCCCCGCATGACAAGGGGATCTTATAAACTACATCACTGTCGCATTCGGTGAATTTGTCTTTGTGCTTTGTTTTACAACGTGCTGTTTTTTCAGCGCCTTGGTTGACCATTTTGCACAACTTGGATAATTTGCTGGGCGCATTGAAAACTAAGTCCACTCCAGCTCGCGCCACCACTTTCTTTAGTGCGTGGCTGACACCGTGGACATATGTCATGACGGCTACCTTCCGCTCTACTTTTTGAGGCTTCTTGGGGTTCGGTCGCCGGAACTCTTTCAGTAACTTGAAGCCAAGGCTACAGATGAGGTCGTCCGGGAAACCAGCTTCACGTAACCGTGTCAGCTGTGTCTGGACGCTTTGCTGCTGACGGTGAATGCAGGATCTATTCACGGCACTCCTCAATGCGCCTGTGGCCACAGCTCTTTTTACCAGTTTCGAGTGCGCCGATGAATATGGTAGCAGGCCTTTTTTTTGACCGCGGTGCATAACACCAGCACAGATGGGCTTCTTCGACGAATAGTCGTAGATCAAGGAACTGAAGCTGATTCTCCGTCGGTAATTCTTTGGTCAGTTCAAGGTCAGCAAGACCTTCACAGAAGATCTTGAAGATGCCGTCGACAACGTCCTTGTGCTGCTCCTGGTTTGGAAGCTTGTGGATAACAAGGAAGTCGTCCACAAACCGGAATGTCCTCACGACAGTGGTATTAGCCAGAGTTTCTTGTAGTTGACGGTCTCGGCGAGCTAGCAGAAGGTCACTGAGAATTGGTGCAACGCACGAACCAATGCATACGCCTTGCCGTTGGATGTATAGGTCATCATTATGCTTTACAAATGTCGAACGTAGATAGAAGGCCAGCAACTCAAGGAATCTATCCGCATTGATTCCGCATTCATTCTGGAACCTTACAGTTCCCATGGCATCGATTCCTTCTCTCACTGTCTCAAACAAGGCAGCATGTGGCAGAGTGTAATAAAGATCTTTGATGTCTATTGAGAAGACACTCACTTTTTCCTGGCAGCCGTTCATGAGAAATGCGGAAACTTCTTCTGCCTTCTTGACAAGGAAAGGAGACAAGCAAGCGCAAATCGCTTGGCGTTTTTGATGCCACACCATCACAGCTTTGTCCGTAGACTTTGCGTTGGTCACGCTGCAGAGACTACGTCTTATGGATGGGCCACAATTGGCGACCTAGGTGGCGGTGGGGAAAGCCTTTATTGTACACTAAGCAGAGGTGTGGATCCCTTTGTGGGGATCCACGTACTAAGTGGTGCCCCTAGTGCGGGACCGTTTTGGTCGATACCGCCATCCTGGCTCTCTAACTAAGGCCCTTTGGACTTGAAGATCTGAGCAGAAATGGGTACGAGCCATGCCCCGGCCTGGTGCTCGGCTTCTCAGGGTTTGCATAGCTTGGGAAAGGAGCCCGCGCCTTTAAAACCCCAACACTGTGAGCCTTGAACAGGCATTCTGCGGAGCAGCTAAGCAGGGCTGCCTCCCAGTCCTCTCGAGTAGGGGTCAGGGTGGGGCACGTTTACAGACATCCCCTGCCTATACTCAGGACAGGAGAGTCTTGTGCACTTACCTGTAGTGTCCGTTGCAGCCGCTTACTGGTCGTTAAGGAACACGGAATTAGTTGTGGCTCAGCGATGATGGGTCCCGTCTCGAATGATCGGTCCCCGACTGGTGCTTCCTGCCGTCTACTCGTATGCTCCTCGTCAAAGGAAGAAGGTTGCTCTCGTCGGGATCATGATAAGAGGGCTCCAGCTGCCACCCTTGCCAGCGTCTGCCCCAGAGTCAGGGCCGCCGCAGCGTGCGTTCGATGCACAAAGAGAGCTTTGCTCGTGCATCCGGTCCGGTCCCTCAACTTTTACGTCTTTCATCCGTTTCTCAAGATCGTGTCGTAGTCTCGCGAAAAAATATTTCGGTCTGACATTTTGGTCCTCTTCCTAGCGCTTCTAATTTTGAGAAGCAGAGTTGGGTTAGCCCAAGAATAGCCGATCCTTTAACAGTTCAGTTTTTCCGGCGTTCTGGCTGCTCCATACCACGCCACTCTGTCATGCTTTTCGAAAAAAAAAACAATTACGGAGACTAAGACTACTTATCTGCTGTCAATACGAAAGCATGCACTTGGGGTGCCTGGGGTGGACACGGTGGTCAGCGAAGCTGATCTGTTCGCACCGCCCGAATGGAAGTTGATGAAGACAACGATACACAAACCCAGCGCGATAGTAGCGCAACGCTGGGCTAGTTGGTAGATTTTTATCTCGGAAATGAGCTAAGTGCATTAGGAAACACAGTAGACAGAAGCGGAAGTGGACAGGATGCGGCAGACTCACAACTGAACTTTACTGTATGAAACATGGCTTATGTACAGTGAACAAAAACCACGTCCTCAAGGCTATCAATTCCTGCGTGCTGATGCCGAGGCTCGGCTAGCACATGATGATGGTGCTCTCATTGAAATAGCCTTTTCCAGATCTGACATTGAAGCTTTGCTGGCGCATTTAATGCAAGCAGCAATGAAGTTGCACTAGAACAATTCGAGCCATCAACAGGACTGCATCTTTAAACTTGACGCCAGCTGACGGTTTCATCTATCATCTAGAGTTATGCGACTTCAGGGGACTTTATTCCACCGGTTACAGCTTGGAGTTGCCTACACCAAACACTACCTTCACAAGATCGGAATACAAACTAACCCAAATTGCGTACAGGGCCACACTTTAGAGACTATTGGACACCTTCTTTGCGAGTGCCCGAACTGCACTGATGAGAGAAGAACATTGGAAGCGACCGTGAGACAACTGGAGTCTCGCCCTGTCTCTGAAGAAACTCTTCTGGGCGCCAGGACGAAACGCGCTGATTGGTGGCGTGTGACGAAGGCCGTGCTTAAGTTTTTATGTGAAACAGGACTGGATACCCGTCTGTGACCGCCTGTGCACTATCAATAGTTTACACAGCTGACAAGGTTTACATTTGTGTTTTCATGGATCCCCTACTCCAGTATGTGTTAAAGCATCTAGATCAGCTTTTTTTAGAAAAGCTTATAAACGGATTTTAGTTCCAGCAGCTCGGATTTTGACGAATCTGATTCCAATGAGGCCACCGACTTTTTTTTTTTAATCGCACGATCGATCGCACGCTAATATCGCCTTCGCAAGTTTGCGCGAGGATGCGAAGCACTTTTAAAAATGCCAGTAAGCATGGCTAGTCCGTGCGCCCCAACGCCGCTCTACGTTCAGGCAACTAGGCGGCGCTTATCGAAGCGGGGCCTCTCGCTTCACCACCGTTTCGTCGTTGTCGCTACGCTGTGCCCCATGTTCACGGCAAACTAAAGGCACACGAAGCTTTCGCTTTGTCTGAACTTGTCTGAATCACAAAATATGAGCGATAAAACACTCCAGGTGTTCAGATTGCTCCTGTGTTTACAGTCCTGCTAGGCTTAGCGAGTACCGCGTCAATTGACGTCAAAAGCGCGCGAGGTTCAAACAGGCGTGCGCCCCAACGCGGCTCTACGTTCAGGCAACATGGCGGCGCCCGCCGAAGCGGGGCCTCGCGCTTCACTACCAATACGTTGTCGCCGCTCCTCTGAGTACTAAGTTCACACCAAACGAAAGGCGCACGAAGCTTTCGCTTTCTCTGAAGATGCCAGCACCACAAAACTTTAGCAGTGAAATGCGCCAAATTTTCAGATTGCTTCTGTGTTTACAGTGCTGCTAGGCTTAGCGAGTACGCGTCGTTTGACGTCAGAAAGCGCGTGAGGTTCAAACAGGCGTGCGCCCCAACGCGACTCTACGTTCAGGCAACATGGCGGCGCCCGCCGAAGCGGGGCCTCACGCTTCACTACCAATACGTTGTCGCCGCTACTCTGAGTACTAAGTTCACGCCAAACGAAAGGCGCGCGAAGCTTTCGCTTTCTCTGAAGATGCCAGCACCACAAAACTTTAGCAGTGAAATGCGCCAAATTTTCAGATTGCTTCTGTGTTTACATAGCTGCTAGGGTTAGCGACTACGCATGCTTAGTCGCCATAGAGATGACTGGGACGTTTAGGGTTTCACGCCTCAGTAAAAACACACACTTGTTGTAACTTTTACTCTGAAATCATGTGTCTGCAATAATAAGTTTCTGACGAAGAAATCAATGCATATTTTAAAATATTTTTTAAGAATATCTTTTTGGTTTGTGGTAGTGGCGCTGCAATCGATAAACGCAAGTCTGGCTCGGCTGCGTAGAGGAGACCCCTATTCTAAAACTTTCCGGCGCTCTCGTGCGTAGCGCTGGGGCCCGCTATTTCCTTGGGGCCCCCTATTCTAAAACTCTCTAAAAACTAACCTAGCGAGTGGCGGTTCGCAGCAAAGGCGGCTCGCTGGTGTGTCAACTGCGCTCACGTGGCTCGTCAATCGTGCCTCAGGGCTGCGGCTATGCCCCGCTCTTCGTACGTCACTGTATTTTGGTATGATGTCACTAAAGCGTTGCTTACTCTACCAGCGTAGTGACGTCAGTGTTGATCGCGCTAGCGATAGGTCTAGACCATGAGAGCGAGCATTTAGGTAATCTTTGGAACCGAATTAAAGTATTTTTTAAATATCTGTTGTCTCCAGCACCTGGCGGTGAGTGGCCTTGCGTCCAGAGGAATCCCATAGCAAGCTTTTTATAACCTCAAAATTTGGTTTCTCCACCCCTTTAACGCGATCCTGGTCAACTTGAGTTCTACCGATTGTGGGCTATGGCCTACGCGTATGTAAGAGATTTCCTGACTAATCGCCAGGCCTTTCTTCGGATTGAGGGCGAGGAATACGGCCCTTACATGATGGGAACACGGGGTACCCCTCAGGGAGTGGTGTTATCACCGCTCCTGTTGAACATAGCTATGATGCGCCTCCCAAGCGAACTGGCCCGGGTGATGGCGGTGGTGGTGAAAACATTTATTTAGAAGGGACAGGAGGTATGTTTGTATCAGCCCGTCAGGGACCGATCTTTACAAGCACTAGGCGGAGGTCCCTAGTTTGGGACCCCAGTGGCGTTGTCCGCCGCCCGGGCGCGCCCGACTAAGGCTTGTTGGGCCTGTAAGTCGTGGCAGCCGAGCAGGGTCGCCTCCCAGTCCTCCCGGGTTGGGTTGAGGATGGGGGGAATGGCCCGCTTGAGGGGGCGCGTGCGTAGTACAGTGTTAAAGGTGCACTGAAGAGGAATCTGAACTTGTCTTTTTGCCGCGGGAACTCGATCTACACGTTCCGAGCATTCTTAGAAACTTCCATTTATTGCCCTGTGTGGCCGATTTTCGTAATTAAATCGAATTAACGTCCGGCTCCCGCCTTTTTTTTTTAATTCTCCCGCGTACGGTGGGCGGAGTCGACAAACGCGTGGAGCGCCTTTCACCCAGTCCCGTGGCGGCTTGCCGCTCTGCCATCGGCGGAGTAATACGTAGTAGTCCGTAGTAGCAAATAGTCCGCGCGTATTTTTATTCCTGCGGGCTTATTTTGCGGTTATATTATCTGCGAATGAAGCTATTTATTCATGGAAACCTAAAAAACAAAATAAAGCGAAAGCAAAGGCTCCACTCAGCTGGCTGAAAGGCACTTCACGCGTTCGTCGACTCCGCCCACCGTACGCGGAGAATTCAAAAAATAAAGGCGGGAGCCGGACGTTAATTCGATTTAATTATGGAAATCGGCCACAGAGGGCAATAAGTCGCAGTTTCTAAGAATGCTAGGAACGTGTAGATCGAGTTCCCGCGGCAAAAAGACAAATTCAGAATCCTCTTCAGTGCACCTTTAAGGACGCAGCGGTCGCTACCGAGGGTCTCCTCGGTGTTGAGCCAGTCTGCGTGTCGTATGTTGCGAGTGAAGGTTAAGTCCCGACACGTATCCCGTGTCACAGAGTTTCCTAGCCGTCTTGCGTTGGCCCGGGTGGAAGGCATTCAGCACGTGTTATATGCAGATGACATTTACAATCTGGACCATCGAGGGGAGCCTTGGGGACATGGAGGACCGCCTTCAGCAGGCCGCTTCCATAGTTGATGGGTATGCTATTGACTGTGGGCTCCAGTGTGCTCCAGCGAAATCAGAGCTTCTGCATGTCAGAGCGAACCCAAAGGATAGGACAGCAATACATATCACTCTGTCAGGAGGTCTTATTAGAGAGGTGGAGGAGCTCCGTATTCTGGTCCTTTTCATTCTACACAGACTCAGACCGGACTCCACTATTGTGAAACTCAAGAGAGTAGGCGAACAGGTAGGGCAAATGGTCCGCCACGTTTCCAAAAAGCGGGGCAGGGACGCGCTTCGGGTCGTCTATGCCTTCGTGACTAGCCGGATCCTCTACGCCGTGCCATATCTCCGCACTGCTAAGCAAGACGACGCGCGAATAGACGCCATCATCCGCAAGGTAACTAAGCGAGCCCAGGATCTCCCGGTGGCTACCTCTAAAGCCAAACTCAAGGCATTGGGGGTGCTAAACTCCTAAAAGAAGCTGCGGGAGGCCCACGTTGTGAATTAATACACGCGGCTCTTGCAGACGCCCCCGGGCGGCGCCTGCTAAACCGCTTACACATCCAACACGACAGCACTCCAGAGGAGGCGGAGTGTATCCCAGAACTGCGGCGCCATATGCTCTGGGTCTCCCCGCTCCCCCGTAACATGGACCCCGACATGCACGAAAACAGGCGACAAGCGCGGGCTCTTGAGAGACAACACGGCTCCCGAGCCAGTGTATATTATGTAGACGTAGCAATGCCATCGCCCACGGGATTTTGCACGGCCGCTGTCGTTCACCAGGAAATGCAATTTGATGGGCTCTCCTTTTGAGCCACGAATTCAATGCTAGCCGAGGAAGTAGCGATAGCGCTTGCTGCCGCCCACGCCAATTCGAGAATCATCATCACGGATTCCCGAAAAGCATGTGACCATTACTTGGCAAGGGAGATCTTCCTCTTACCCGCTTGTATTCTCAGACGGACTGCCACTGGTCTAATACCGAAAAAAACCATTTGGGCTCCTGGCCACCAGGCTTTACGAGGTAATGAGGCCGCTGACGCGGCTGCCCGAGCGCTTACTCACCGGGCTCCTCCAAGTCGTTTCCAAGTCGTTGAGAGCCGGCGCCGCCGCCGGCAGAACGCACCAGGAGCGGCAACACCCAAGACTCCTCTCAACAATTCAACAACGGGAGACGCTCGCGCTCCGTCTTCTACACCTCCACAGAAGACTTCTTCACCAGTCTCGAAGTGGACTCCCAAGCCAACGGTCAGGATGGACCCTGACGACTACGTGGTCGTGCTGCAGCCACGCAGTACGGTCTCCCTCAAGACGGCCTTCCAGCAAGGTGAGCTCGGCGCTGCCATTTCGCAACTCATCGGTAGGCAGCACATGAACACCATCACCATTTCACCAAATTGGAAACAGAACATCATCGTCTGTGGCACGCAGAACCCAGAAGTGGTTAAAAAGCTCCTCACGGACATTCAACTTAACACCAGCAGAGGATCGCTCGCATTTCACGGCCACCTCAAGCTCACCGGTGATGTGTGTCGCGGTGTGATATCTGTTCACAACTTAGAAACCAGTGAGTCACTAAAACATAATGTGCAGTGGCGAGGTGGTGAACTAGTTCATGTGCGCAAGTTGGGACAATCAAACGTAACTGTGCTGACTTTCGAGGGACGCACTGTTCCGCGTTACGTCCACTATAACGCAGAACTGACTCCCGTCAAGGAGTACAAAAAAACAGTGCCAGCGTGCTACCGTTGCGGCACACTGGAGCACCGGGTGGACAACTGTCCCACCCCGGTCAAGGAAAGATGCGGCCTTTGTGGCCAAAACGTGGGGCTTGGTACTGTCGTGCCGGCGCCCACATTTCGCTGGCGGGCCTGTCTAAACAAGCGCTGCGCGCTCGCCGACGCTCAAAGCAGGCCCAGACTTTCTCGGACAAGTCGCGACATGCAGCGTGACTCATCCCGACGCCGCGGCGCCGACACGGACCCTTCCTCCTCTCCTCCTCTCCGTCGGTGCGAACTCCTCCGTCGCTCGCCGGTTCTCGACCATTGGTCTAATTTGAACGGTGGCCAGTGATTGGAGGATTTGAACGGCTGGCTGCCGTAACCGTTACCAGCGGCTATAAAAACGGAGCCGCGCTGAACCCGAGCAGCAGACGGGCAGCAGAAGAGCCATCACGCCGGAGCTACGCTCGCCGCCGGAGACGCAACACCAATGCGTACCGAAGTGCCTCGTGTGCAAGGGCTCCCACGTCACAGGAGCAAGGGAATGCACACAGCGACTAAAACCATTCGGAGAGCTACGAGCCTGGGGTCAGCAGCAACGCGGCCGCAGCCAAGGCAGAAATGGAGGACGACGACCACGCTGGTTCCGGAACGAGGACCAGGAGAAACAACCTGACTACGGAAGCGAGTCCAGGGGACGCAGCAACAGCCGCAGCCGGGACCGGAGCCAGAGCCGGGGACGAGGCGAGGCGAGCCAGACCACGGCCAGCCAGCAGCAAACGCAGCAGAAGAAAAGCGGCGGAGTTAAGGTAAGCTGGGGAGGCGGCTCTCCCAAAATACTTTTTGCTCCGCACGAGGAAAACAACACAACAGACACCAAGGCAGAAAACGAAAGCCTAAGAGCAGAAATCAACAACATAAGAAAGGAGAATAGGCAGCTAAGAAAGCAGATCAGCGACTTAATCGCAGAACTACAGGAGATACGGAGAACAGGTTTCTCACCAGTGAGAACGGCAACACCACCACCACAAACTATAGAGAACCCACAAAACATGGGGGAGACAAACACGGCAGAGGAAGACCTAAAAACACTCATGCTGCAAATGCAACAACAAATGCAGCAACAAATGCAACAACTAAGCCAGAAGATAGCTTTGCAAGACCAGAGCTTCCGTAATTACGTTAAAAATCAAACAACACAGAGAACACTAAACGACGCCAGAGACCGCCTCTTTAATGAGCGGAGGTTCGGTACAGAAACCCAAGGGAACAATAGTAGCTGCAACACAGCAACATGGCAGGAGGACAACAACTAGAGATTTGGCAATGGAACTGCAGGGGCTACAGGCGCAAGCAGGGGCTCCTGCAGCAATTCATTAGCACTAGGGGAACCCCACCAGACCTAATCTTATTACAAGAAACAAACTGTACCCCAACCCTAAGAGGCTACTCATGCCAGGAAAAAGGGAAAACAGCAACACTCATTAGCGACAAAATAACAGCAATAAATCATGGGGAAATAGCAGACACACAGCTAGAACACGTGATAACTGAAATAATTCCCAAAAGGAAAAGGAAAGCAAAAAGCACCTTTGTTATAAACATATATAGCCCACCTAAAAACAGGGGAGACTTCATCAAGCTTTTCGCGGAGGCAAAGAAACTTGCAGGGCAGAACACCCTAGTTATAGCAGGAGACTTCAACGCGAAAAGCCCGCAATGGGGCAGCAAAAAAGAGGACATAAAAGGGCGGAGCATATGTACAGCAGCAGAAAACACAGGCTGCGAGCTACTTACGGATGAGAGCCAACCCACAAGGCAAGGCAACAGCGTAAGCGTAGACACGTGTCCTGACCTAACCTTTGTCAGAGGAGCTAAACAAGCAGAGTGGGAAAACACACAGGAAAACCTAGGCAGCGACCACTTTATAATCAGAGTGGCCATTGAAGCCGAAAGCATCAGAAGGAAAATAGGCAAGGCAAGACTGACAGACTGGGACGCTTTCCGCACCCACTGCAAAAGCATCAAAGGCGACATCACGTCTTTAGAAGAATGGAGCCAACAACTTAAACAAATAAGAGATACATATACCAAAGAAGTTAACCGCACAGAACATGCACCAGAGGTAGACAAACGACTCCTCGGCCTATGGGAGGCAAGGAAAAGCCTGACCAAACGCTGGAAGAAACAGAAGCTTAACAGGAAACTAAAAAAGAAGATAGCAGAAATCACCCAGCGAGCGGAAGAATACGCAACACAACTGGCTAGACAGGGATGGCAACAATTCAGCACAACACTGAATGGCACCCTAGGCACGGCCAGAACGTGGCAAATACTAAGGAAGCTCATGGACCCATCGAAGAACAAAGCAGAAAGTAACAAATCGATACAAAGACTGATCCACCAATACGAAGGGACGGAGGAGCAGCTAATCCAAGCAGTAAAAGAGAAATGCTACGGAAAAGAACAGGTGAAAGCCTACCAAGGAGAATACCAAGGGAAAGAAAACCAGGACATGGACAAACCGATAACAAGAGAAGAAGTTATTCAAGCCATAAGGGCAACGACAAAGAACACGGCAGCGGGGGCGGACAAGATCCAGAACTCGTTGATAAGAAATCTCAGCGATGAAGCGGTAGAACAGCTCACAAAATACTTAAACAAACTCTGGGAAGAGGGAACGGTTCCGAAAGAGTGGAAACACGCGGAAGTCGTTATGATACCCAAACCAGGCAAAAAACTGCAGATAGAAAATCTCAGACCTATCTCGCTAACATCGTGTCTGGGCAAGCTTTTCGAAAGAATCATCACTAAAAGAATACAAAGACACCTAGAAGACGGAGGATGGTACCCCAACACCATGTTCGGCTTCAGGGAACATCTATCGACCCAAGACGTGCTGCTTCAGCTCAAAGAAGAAGTGCTAGAAACAATGCCAAGCAAAGGGGAAAACGTAGTCATGGCCGTGGACATCAAAGGGGCCTTCGACAACGTATCCCACGCAGCAATCATGGAAGGCATCAACGCCACCAACTGCGGAAAGAAAACACACGACTACGTGAGAAGCTTCCTCACAAACAGAACTGCAACGGTGGGTTTGGAAGACCTACGAAGCGAGGTCTTTCAAACACCATGCAGGGGAACTCCACAGGGCTCAGTGATATCACCAGTGCTCTTCAACATATCAATGATCATCCTAGCCAAAGAGCTCAGCCAGATACAAGGAATCAGACACGCAATGTATGCGGATGACATCACCATATGGACCAGCGAAGGCTCGCTAGGAAGCAAAGAAGAAAGTCTACAAGCGGCAGCCACCTGCATTGAAGGATACATGAAGAAGAGGGGACTAAGGTGTTCCACCGAAAAGTCCGAACTTCTCAGAGTAGGAAGGCAGCCTACAGAGGCTAACCTCGAGGTGAAACTAGAAGGGCAGAACATACCGGAACAAAGAATGATAAGAATACTCGGTATGTGGCTGCAAGGTAGCAGGAAATGCAGCCACACACTCAGCCTGCTACGCAAAGCGGCGGAGCAAGTAGGCCGAATGATAAATAGAGTAGCCAGCAAAAGGCATGGCATGAAGGAAGAAGACACAATCAGACTGGTGAACAGCCTGATAGTCAGTCGAATAACATACTCACTACCATACCACGTAACCATCAAAGCTGAAAGAGAGCAAGCAGAAGCTATCCTTCGCAAAGCGTACAAGATAGCCTTACATCTACCAAGGAACACGTCCAACGAGAAGCTAATGCAACTAGGGCTAAACAACACTTTTGAAGAGCTGAGTGAATGCCAAATAAAGGCACAACTTCAAAGACTCAGCGACACAAGAACCGGACGAGCACTTCTGACTAGGTTGGGTCGGGAGACGAAGAACCATCACAACAACAGGGCAAACATACCAGACGCACTAAGAAGAAACATAAGCGTACAACCCATCCCCCGCAACATGGACCCAAACCTCCATGCCAGCAGGAGGAGAGCCAGAGCAGAATACTATGAAAAAACAATAGGGCACAGGGACAGCACGGTATACACCGACGCTTCCCCGTACTATGGTGAACGAGGACATAAAATGGTGGCGGTAGTCGTCAACCACCAGGGAGAACACATAACGAGCCTCACGGCCAGGGCATCAAATGTAGCAGAGGCGGAGGAGATAGCGATAGCCCTAGCAATGAGGGAGGGGGATAGAAAGGGGAGACCCTTGAATATTTTAACAGACTCACAAGAAGCGTGTCGAAACTACACAAAAGGAAGGGTAGGCAAAACGACACTCAGGATCCTCAGCGAGGGGACACCCTCGGGGAGGAGAGAGAAACATAACATAATTTGGATACCAGGCCACGCGGGGGTCTGGGGCAACGAAAGGGCGGACGAACTAGCTCGAGGGCTTACTATCCGAGCTGGGGGGTCACAAGCCCCGGAGGAGCTCTGGACTAGCCTAGGGGTGGGTACTCTGCAACACTAAGTTTATACAGGGGGCTAAGATACAAATACCCCCCACCACACAAAGAGCTAAGCAAGGAAGAAGCCGCAAAATGGCGGAAGCTACAGACAGGCTCCTTCCCAAACTTATATATACTAAGCAAGATGTTCCCGACACAATACCGCGCCACATGCCCTTGGTGCGAAGCGAGGCCAACACTATACCACATAACATGGGAATGCGACAGAAACATATCGTTCCACAAACACGACACACCAAGTGCGGAGCAATGGGAGAGCCGGCTCACCAGCTGCGAGCTAGAGACCCAAAGGGCACTCATAGCACACGCAAGCGAGGTGGCCAGACTCAGTGGAGCCCTGGACTAGGGGACCACCCAAGGCTAAGGAGGCAACCTCAAGACTTGAAGAGAAGACTTGAAGAAGACCTCCACCGCAGGCTAAATCTTATAAATCAATAAAGTTTCTACTCACTCACTCGCCGCCGGGGCCGCCCTTCTTCTGTGTGCCTGCCCGTGGTGCTCTTGCCCTTGTATCATGTAAAAGCCCTTGTACATACTGTACATAAAGTTCATTTGACTCACCGTCGCCTCGACCGTTTCCTGGCTCGGACTCCCAGTCCCAACAGTGGATGGCAGCTGCGGGATCGACCGGCGTCAGCTACCTCGGCGCGGTGAGTGCCTGATGTTTTCCCCTCAATTCGCCAGACTGCTCTAGCACACGTGATTGTAGTTTAGAGTAGGGCTGTGTGTTGCACTGGAGATAGCTTTGCTGTTTCGAGCCAAGTCGGAGCGCTTTGAAACGAAAGCTGGTGCAGAGGGAGTAAACGAGGCGTTTTGGAAAGAATTACTTGCGCGTGTCATACTAGTAGCGCTATAGTAGTGAACGGCAAGGGAATTCTAAGAAAAGGGCAAACTACAAGAGGCTATTGTGAGCGATGGAGAACTTCAAAGTGAAGGAACTCATCGAAATTTGTGAAGAGTTGGGCATTGATTTGGGCCCCGCAAAACGAAAGCATGCGATTCTTGAGATCATGCGGAAGGAGAATGTAACGGCTGAGGAAGCCAATGAGGCCTGGGAAGAGATCACAGAACGCCGTGAGCGCGAGGAGGCCGAAAGACGCCGTGAGCGCGAGGAGGCCGAAAGACGCCGTGAGCGCGAGGAGGCCGAAAAACGCCGTGAGCGCGAGGAGGCCGAAAGACGCCGTGAGCGCGAGGAGGCCGAAAAACGCCGTGAGCGCGAGGAGGCAGAAAAACAGAAGCAGCTTCAGCTCGAAGAGGCAGAAAAACAGAAGCAGCTTGAGCTCGAAGAGGCAGAAAAACGGAGGCAGCTTGAGACAAAACGGTATGCTCGCGCTAAGAAACTGATGGACCTGGAGTTTGAAGCACACGAGATCTTTTATGAGAGAGATAGAACATTGTTCGCTCTGCGTAAGACCAACGGTCATCAGCTGAGAGACAGGCCGCAGCCCTTCGTGATCGCCGAAGATATGGCGAAATATTTGGCGGAGTTCGAGCGCGTCTGCGAGAGAAAACGCCTTGAGCGGAATGGTTGGGCACAGAAGTTGGTAGCCCTACTTTCCAGCGAAGCGTATGACGTTGTCAAGCGCCTGTTGGACGACGGCTTGGCGGACTACGATGAGCTGAAAAGCTTCTTACTGGCGAGATATAACGTGTCACCGCTGGACCTTCGCCAAAGGTACCTGCGAGAGAATAGCACCCCATCCTTTAACGATTTTCCGTACCAGTTTAAAGCCGACATTTTAGAGTGGCTCGAAAATGCTGAAGGGTCGGAAGATCGTGACGCAGAGGTAGAGTGCGTAGCTGTAGAGCAGAGCTGCCAGTGCGGCACAGAGGAAGGTAGTCCGTACGTGGCAGATGTAACTGCTGCTGTAACATTGGGAATTGCCCCGCATTCGCCAACTGAGAAAACCTCTACACCATCGGATAAGGTAGTCACAGCATCGGACGATGCACTAACAGAGGTCTCGCCCATTGAAATTGTGGCGGAGTTACCGGAAAGGGAATCTCCTAGCGTGTCGAAAGCAGGAGAAGTTGCCGAACAGGGCAGAGAGGACGTCCGTCTGGACATTAGTGAAAACGCTTGCGCCGACGCAAGCGAAGTAAACGAGGACGGCACACCGTATTGTGCAGCGCGTTCGGCAGAAATGCAGAAACCCGACGCTTACGATCAACGGAAGCAGGCGCATGGAGAGTTTGCGGACGCTGAGTTGTGCGCTAGTGTTTGCAGCGAGCGATGCGAAACGAGTCCCGTGCTTTCGCACTGCTCTGAGCTTTGCGACTTTCCAGAAAGCAGCTGCAGTAGCGGGAACACCGCGACTGGGTGCAGAGCCGACCCTCATCCGAAATTGGCTGAAACGCGTCAGGAGCATGACGAGAGCTGCGTGTCAGCAGTAATGTCAGTAGAAAACACTGGTTCGTCTGCGCCTGAAGAAACTAAGGTGCTGGACGACAGTGGAGAACAGAACGTTCCAGACGACATAGGGGCGGTAGACGTCAGCCCGTCCGAGAAAGATGAGGACGAATGCGCACTCAGAGACGCTGACAAGGAAGAACGCAGTTTGGAGGAGGCTAGTAAAGGCGCCAAAGACAGGCCTGATCTAGGTAGCACATATGAATCGGCTGACAATCAGAGTGATATTGTCAGAGAACAGGAACCTAGGCGACAGAAGCAGCACGTGCTTCCTCAGGAGAAAATGAAAGGAAAGCACAAGAAAGAAAGCTGCAACCGGAAGGAAAGTAACAGCCAGTTCCGAAAAGTGAGCTATCACCACAAGGTGATAGACAAACAGTGCTGCCGTCGAAAGGAGAGGAAAGGGAAGCTCAAGAGAGAGAGCTGTCACCGAAAGACGATGGAAGGCAGGCAAAAGAAAGAGTGGTGCCGCCGAAAGATAAAAGGCAGGCATAAGAAAGACGGGCGCCGCCGAAAAGAGAGAAAGGGCAAACGCGCGAAAACGGGTTTCCACCATCGGAAGCGCCAGCGTCGCCGGCAAAATGACTTCAGTAAAGTCAGTCACGTTGTCAGTCCTGAAACTAGCGTCAGAACCAGAGCTAAAGAAATGTGCGAGGCATTACTATCGCGCAAAGCGAAGCGCATCAGTGTGTCGGGGCACATAGGTCTGGGCAGTAGAATAAACTGCAAAAAGAAATCGTGCAAACATTCGCGCGGAAAAGTGCACCAAGGCACCAAACCGAGATTCAAGAGAGCGCTGCCCGGGAGGCGAAAAATTAAGGAGCGGGACAAGTGTGAATCTTGCCGCCAGCACAGAGAGAGCGAGACGCGCAAAGGCACGTGCTCTCATGCGGGCTCTCGTTTTCCGCTGCATTCACGGGAGAAACCGCGCTCCCATAGAAAGCGGCACGCGCGCGGAAGGAAAGCGCGTGTACGGCTCAAAGAGCGAAAGATTGTACGAGGCCGCAGTGACAGGGGCAAGAAAATTGCCAAGAAGAAACCGTCTAAGCGCTCAGTCAAGCACAGTTACCGCGATAGAAAGCCGCGATTCGAAATGACGCCACTTAGTAGGCGTAAAATCAAAAGGCCGTGTAGAGGCGAACTACACACCGAGCGGAAAGGCAAACGGATGCGCGAGAAAGTCAAGACTCGTGCAAGGTCTGACTTGCCCCCACGAACAGAGAGAAAGAAAGAACGGTCCCATCGGAAGCGTTGCGCACTCGCTATGGGACGCCGCGACTGGCGCGCGAAGCGCAAAGAAAGGGACAAGTTGCCAGTCTATGAAAGCGAATCGCTCTCGTACTGTAGCTCCCGTAGAAACTGGAAAGACAAGTACAGAGAGAAAGAAAAGCGCGTATACCGCGAAAGAGGCAGAGACATTAGCTACCGCGGTAGTAGAGAGAGAAAGAAAAGCGCGTCTACCGTGAAAGAGGCAGAGACGTTAGCTACCACGGTAGTAGAGAGAGAGAGAGAAAAGCGCAGCACAGCGAAAGAGGCAGAGTCACTAGTTTCCGCTGTAGCGGGTGTCGTTTACCGTCCGTTAGAAGCGAGGAAAACGCGAACGTAGACGCACTAAGCCGTGTGTTCTAAGCAAGGCTGGCTTCGCCTCCTCGTGACCTACATTTTGTCTCTTCGCGAACAGCTGTTAAGTTCGCTCGTAGATCGGGGAAAAATTTATGTCCTCATTTGTGGCCTCAGCTGAGTGCTCTTCAGGCCGAGTGATCTCAAGAGAGCGAATTTATTTTGCATTCATTTCATTCCGAGTGTTTCATGTGTTTGACACTTTGTTTGAGTTAATTACTTTCAAGTTCTCGTATCCCACATGCGTCTGTTGTTGGAGAGGGAACAAAAAGGGGACAGAAATGTAGCCAACAGAGATTTGAGACTTTAAGTCTGGTGTATTGACGGGTGACAGAAGGCACTCGCTCGTGTTGGGTGTTGCCTGTTGTCGGTCGGTTCTTGGCAACATGCAGAACGATCAACGACCGATGCTGAGAAGCAAGCTCTTCCGAAGGACCGAGCGAAGCTGATCCAGTCACCTGGGCGACTAAGCTGCGGAGCAGTGATCCTGTCCTGACGAGCGGGACCCGTTCTCGGAAAGGAGCCTGGAGCTACCTGCGGCTGAACACCGGACGAGAACTTGGAGGAGCCTGGCGTACGAGCGCGCCCCGCATCCGAGCCACGCGGAAGTAGCTCGTCTTCGTGGCGCATTGTCTGGCGGCGGTGGTGCTGTCGTGCCGGCGCCCACATTTCGCTGGCGGGCCTGTCTAAACAAGCGCTGCGCGCTCGCCGACGCTCAAAGCAGGCCCAGACTTTCTCGGACAAGTCGCGACATGCAGCGTGACTCATCCCGACGCCGCGGCGCCGACACGGACCCTTCCTCCTCTCCTCCTCTCCGTCGGTGCGAACTCCTCCGTCGCTCGCCGGTTCTCGACCATTGGTCTAATTTGAACGGTGGCCAGTGATTGGAGGATTTGAACGGCTGGCTGCCGTAACCGTTACCAGCGGCTATAAAAACGGAGCCGCGCTGAACCCGAGCAGCAGACGGGCAGCAGAAGAGCCATCACGCCGGAGCTACGCTCGCCGCCGGGGCCGCCCTTCTTCTGTGTGCCTGCCCGTGGTGCTCATGACCCTTGTATCATGTAAAAGCCCTTGTACATACTGTACATAAACGTTCTTTTACTCACCGTCGCCTCGACCGTTTCCTGGCTCGGACACCCAGTCCCAACAGTACTGAGGGGATGGCCCCCCACGTCTGCAATCCTATCTGTTTAATCTGCGGGGGCCCGCACCTCACCAGCTCCCGCGAATGCACCGCGAAATTCATCAAGTTGCCGCAGCCAGGGCCCAGGACGCCACCCAAGGGAGCCAATGCCGGCGCTACACGGGGAGGGCGGCAGCGAAACAACCAGAAGACGCCACGGCGTGGCGTGATGCCTCCCCCTGGCAAGACAGCAACAGTAACGCCACCACCCGGAGCAGCGGAGTTCCCAGCTCTCAGCGCTTCATCTGGCGGCGCCGCCTGCAACCAACCCAAGGTAGGCAGCTGGGCGAGGGTCGCCTCCTCTCCTTCCCCTCCTCCCCCACCAGCACCGCCGAGACACAGGAACTCAAGCGCGAGCTCGCCCTCTTGCGAGCTCAAAACGAAAAACTAGCCAGCGAGCTTAACTCGCTCAAATCCCAATTCCATACTCCGCCCGCGTCGAGCGACGAGGCAGAAAACATAACAGACAGGGAGATCCCTCCTCCTGTGGAGAGTCGCGCCGCGGCCCTGGAGACCCGGGTGACCGCAATTGAAACACAATTGGCTGACCTCCCCAAAATTATCCATGACACCATCGCGCGTCAGGTGGAGAGTGTCATCGCACAGGTGACACAAGCCGTAACGCACATTATCCAAAAATGGATAAAAGATAATCCGCGCGTCCTTAAACGCATAGGACCCATCAGGGACGCTAACCGCCCCTCAAAATTCAATAGAGCTATTCCTGATGAGTTTGACTTTTCGGAAGACTCCTGCACGTCTGCGCCGGGCACTAGCGGAGTGGGGAGTCTTAACATCGTGACCCCACCCTCCGCCTCCGACCATGGCCTCCAACCCTAAGTCGCGAGCAAGAACAACTCAGCCGCTTACACTAACGCAGTGGAACTGCCGAGGTCTCAAGGACCACAAGAAGCGGACTCATCTCCGCCTCTATCTTGAGAACCTTGAGTTCCTTGTCGCCGTGGTTGCCCTTCAGGAACCCGGCGCCGGTGCCAAACTAACAAACTACACTACATTTCAACACAACCCGCAGACATGTATACTTGTTCACAAGCGATACACTGCGCAGGAGGTCACACTTCCCACAACACCGTCATTCCCATACACGATGGTTTCAGTGCTGCCCCTAAAGCGGTCTGACCCACCTGTACACATTCTAAATATTTACTGCCCACCGAAACTTAACAACGTCACGTTCAATGAAATTTTCACTCAAGCTATGCAGGTGGCGGGTAGGGATCCCCTCCTAATCGTCGGCGATTTCAACGCCCCGAGCAGGCTATGGGGATACCCCCGGGAGGACAGGCGTGGGAGGAAGCTTGCGGAACTTCTTTCCACACTTGGACTCACCCTGCACACTGACCCCGCCAACCCAACAAGTGTCGGCAATTCCATTCAACGAGATACTTGCCCGGACCTCACATTTACACGCAACATACGACATGCCGACTGGCTGAATACAGAGGACACTCTAGGTAGTGATCACTGTATAATCAACACAACCATTTACATGCGTCCCCTGAAACGCCCACTAAAACAAGCTCGTATCCCTGACTGGACGACTTTCCGCACCTCTCTACCTATTGTAGACCCCCTCCAGTCGGGATACGACGCCTGGTCCAGATCGCTCACGTCTACACTCACACAACACGAACAGCAGATACAGCTTACAGAAACACAAACAGACGTGGACAACCACCTTCTCCACCTTTGTGAGGCCCGTCGCAGCCTCACGAAGCGATGGAAGAAACAGAAACATAACATACGCCTAAAGAACCGCATCCTCGAACTCACACAACAGGCAGCGGAATATGCTACTCAGCTAGCCGACACTAACTGGGTGGACCGGTGCAACGCGGCTGCTCGCCAGATGTCTGGCCGCAACACGTGGCGCCTGTTCCGCGCTCTCATCGATCCAATACAAACACGCACGGAAACCCAACGCCAATTACATAGGGCCTTGCACAACTTTACAGGAACGACAAAACAACTAGCGCACACGCTCAGGGATCGCTACCTGTGCACCACTAAGGACCCCCGGCAGGCGGCGTACTCGTATGCAGGCGAAGAGAACACGGAGCTGGACAAGCCGTTCCAGCTCCACGACCTCCGGGCGGCCTTGAGCAAAATGAAGCGGGGCACTGCACCCGGGCGCGACAAGGTTACGGTCAAGCTCTTGGCCAACCTTCCCGACGTAGCCTACGCCGCGCTCCTCAAATACATCAATAGCATTTGGGACGGAGAGACTCCTCTCCCTCTCGACTGGAAATCGGCTCTCGTGACCTTTATTCCGAAAGCCGGCAAACCTATTGATGTGGAGAACCTTCGCCCCATCTCCCTCACGTCTTGTGTCGGCAAGCTGATGGAGACGATGGTGCGCGACAGACTCTCCGATTTTCTCGAAACACAGCACACTTTCGCGGACACCATGTTCGGTTTTCGCCCTCACAAGTCTGCACAGGATCTACTTCTGCAGCTTCACCACGACATCTTAGATCCTGTCGAATGTCCCCACAACGACAAGGTGGTCCTGGCCTTGGATCTTAAAGGCGCATTCGACAACGTCAAACACGAAGTAATCCTGGACCACCTCAGTAACACCAACTGTGGCCACAAAACATTCAACTACATAAAACAATTTCTTACAGACCGTCAAGCCTACATACGCATACAAGATGCGGAACACGGGCCATACACCATCGGCTCGAGGGGAACACCTCAAGGCGCGGTCCTGTCTCCCCTCCTCTTCAATTTGGCAATGCTTCATCTTCCCTCCAAATTGTCCTCTTTGCCCGGGATACATCACGCTCTTTATGCGGATGACATTACAATCTGGGCCACGCAAGGTAACCTGGGCCACATGGAATCCTGCCTGCAAGCAGCGGCGACCCTAGTCGACGACTACGCGGCCTACTGCGTACTGTTGTGACCGTACTTCGGACCACGTGGGCCCGATCAAGCAGCTACCGTGAACATTCATCGAGGCCGACAACCCCGCGACGGCGGTGGGAAGAGGGATGCTTGGAATGCCCCTCCGAGCCTCAGCGGATTAGTGTAGCAGGAGTTTCAAGGGCCATTGTCAGCAGTGTAGCAGGAATTTCAAGGGCCATTGTCAGCAGTAACCCCAGCGAAATTCCTTGAGCGGATTAGTGTAGCAGGAATGCCGGAGGTATTGTCCGAGCGACCACAGCGGAGATGACCACTATAGCGGCGAAAGCCGGGGACGCGCCGGAGGTATTGTCCGAGCGACCACAGAGGAGGCGACGTGCCGGCGCCGGTCACGCTGGCGGATAATTGAAGAATTCTGTGGCCCCGACTCGCGTTCTGGGCAATCGGCGGGGAAGCAAGTTCATTCACCTGCTGGAAGACTTCGGGAGATTACTTTCCCGCAGGGCTGGATGAGTCAGCATCTCCCCCTCTCATCGGCCCAGCTGCGAGAGAGTGGAAAAACCCGCACCTGCCCAGCCGTGGGTGGTAACAAGAACGTCCCCTTCGGTCCATCCGATTGGACAGTGCTCGTCGACCATTATTCCCCAGCCAGGGATCTGGGGAAACCGAACGATATTTAACTCGGCCGTGAGTGTGGCCGAGAGAAGCCTGCTAGCTCCAGTCGACTACGGTTGACGAAGACGTTCCCCTTCCACTGAGAGCCATTCTCAGTCCCGCTCTATGTAAATAATGTAATTAATCATGTAACTATGTAAATACAGTTTTTTCCTTCACTTCCCCTACTCCCCGTCTCCGGCCCACGTTTCCTTCCTCCTTCGGCAATGCGGCGGTGATCCTGCATCCGATGCCTGGTGGGACACGCTACTAGTACGGCGAAACATATCAACTGGTTGGCAGCGGTGGGATCTTCCACGCTTGGTCCTGGCTTCAGCAGTGGTGAGCGCTTGACTTTCTTTGAGAATCTGCCAGGCTTGATAACTCTGGAAATTTATCACTACCTGTAGATTGTTTTTCTGCACGTGCTCGCTTAAGCAGTTCACGTAGCAGCTTATTTTTGAAAGTCCTCGTTCGGGAGTTGCCATGGATTTGAGCAAACTAAAGAAGCCAGAGTTGATGTTGCTGTGTGAAAAGCTGGGTATTGAGGCCAGGAAAAGTCACAGAAAGCCGCAGCTGATTGAGGCTATTAAGGAATGTGGTGCTAAGGAGGAGGGTGACAAAATTTGGGAGACCTGGGAAGTCATTCAGGAGGGAATCAGGAACGCTAAGGAGGAGGCCGACAGGGTTGAAAAAGAACGCCTTTACCGCAAGGAAGCCGCTAAGGAGGAGGCCGACAGGGTTGAAAAGGAACGCAAGGATAAGGCCGTCAGGGTTGAAAAAGAACGCCTTTACCGCAAGGAAGCCGCTAAAAAGGAGGCTGACAGGTTAGATAAAGAAATTGCTCTAAAGCGTTTGGAGTTGCAACAAATTTTAGAGGCGAAGCGCCCCGAGAGGAATTCGATATTAAATCAGGAGGTTTCGGCGCGAAAAGAAATTAAAATCGTGAATGAAAACTGCGTGTCTTTGCCCATTGCCCGCGTCGCAAACGAGAGCCCGCTCGGGGTGCGTCTGACCGAGGCAGCCATCTCCCAAAACCTGCCTAAGCAGCATCACTCGATTTCCTCAAATCGCTCGGATATGCTGCCCAGAGAAAAAGGCCTTTGTTTTGGAGATAACGCTGCGCAGGTCCTTACCACTTCGAAGGCTCGTGAATTCGCAGCGCCAGCAGAGCACGTAGTTGAAAAGGGCAAACCTGACAGCGACTGTGGAGCTCCAAGCCAGAGCGCGGCGTTAGCTGAAAAGCGCGATGCCCCGCAGATTTCCCTTTCAACCCAGAAAGACTTAGGCGCAGCGCAAAAATGTCGTCCTCCAGAAAGCAGTCGCGCGCTGAAAGCGACAGATGAAAGTTCTACTGTAGGCGAGGAATGCGCCTCATCGCTGCTTGGAAACAAAGATCAGTTCAGCGATAAGGGAACGACAGCCGCTCGCGACCGAACACCCGAAAACGAGTTATGCGTCAATGAAAACTGCGTGTCTCTGCAAATTGCCTGCGTCGCGATCGAGAGCCCGCTCGGGGTGCGTCTGACCGAGGCAGCCATCTCCCAAAACCTGCCTAAGCAGCATCACTCGATTTCCTCAGATCGCTCGGATATGCTGCCCAAAGAAAAGGGCCTTTGTTTTGGAGATTACGCTGCGCAGGTCCTTACCACTTCGAAGGCTCGTGAATTCGCGGCGCCAGCAGAGCACGTGGTTGAAGAGGGCAAACCTCAACCTGTAAGCCTGATAAATTCTCACGGTGATGAGCTAGGGCAGGCGTTATTGCAAACTGTCGACGAGACGAACGCAGGCGACTTAACCCGTGACGGCTCCGCGCTACCTAATGACGAGCCAGCCCAGGACTTACTCACTTTTAGCACAGGGGTAAAGAGCACCGATAGTAGTGCAAGCTATAGTGAGTCTTCCGAAGCAGGCGCAAATGATGAGCTGGGGCTAGGTGAGGAACTAAAAAAGAATCTAGCATTGCCCCACTCAGATGGCTTTCTCGAACTCCTTCGTGTGGACAGAGAAACGTTCACCGCTGAGCAAGAGAAAGACCAGACTCTACGAAACTTGAGTCACCAAAGTGACAGGAGTGTGTCACGGAAGAACATACCTTTCCAGCTCCGTTCTGGCCTGCGGTACCGCCAGTATAAGGATAGGAAAGGTATCCAACACGACCAACTTACTGCCCGCGTCGCGATCGAGAGCCCGCTCGAGCTGCGTCTGACCGAGGCAGCCGTCTCCCAAGACCTGCCTATGCAGCATCCCTCGATTTTCCCAAATCGCTTGGATAGGCTGCCCAAAGAAAAGGGCCTTAGTCTTGGAGATAACGCTGCGCAGGTCCTCACCAGTTCGAAGGCTCCAGAATTCGCAGCGCCAGCAGAGCACGCGGGTGAAGAGGGCAAACGTGACCCTGTAATCCTTATAAATTCTCACGGTGGTGAGCTAGAACAGGCAATTTTACAAACTGATGATGAGGCGAACGCCAGCGACTTTACCTGTGATGGTTCAGCGATTGCTAGTGACGCGCCACGCAAACCAACTGCGAGGGTTTCCACGGAGCGGCAGCGCACAGAGGTGGCCAAACGGGAAGAGTTAATTAAGGGGAAAGTGCGGCTCTTGTTGACTGCTCGACTGAAATCCGAACCGCGTGGCCGCCCCAATTTGGCACCTCGGTGCAAGAGTTCGCACCCGCCCCGTGGGAACACAAGCCAAGAGAACGCAACGCGCGAACCCAATCCGAGAGAGATGGATACGCTGGCACGGCATTCGCACTCGTTCGTTCCCTTCTCGCATTCTGCTTTCTGAGCGTCAGCCAAACTTCAGAACCGCGAGACTTGGACGAGGAACAGTTAAGGGTCCCAAGCTGACATTTCTAGCCTTGTGTCCTGTTGCATCTGCTAGAGTAGCTATCGGACCGCGGCCGCGCAGGGGGCGGCTGAAGAATAGGGATCCGTAAATTCCTCTAATCGTAACGCTGTTTCTGGACGGTTTTGAGGAATAATCCTATTCAGTTTATTGCTTGTTTCTTTTTGTTCATTTAACTCTCCTGTACTGAAATGCAAGCTGAAATTCCTAGCATTATGTAATGTCTCATCTGCTAAAGCAGCTGTCGGACCGCGGCCGCGCAAGGGGCGAATATGACGCATAATCTCATATTGAGTTTAATGCTTGTTTTTGTCTTTTGTTCATTACACTCTCCTACGCGAAACGAGAGCGAAATTTTGGAGCTTGGCATTGCGGGACTCAGTTCACATGCGTTGCAGAAACGTAAGAGATAATGGCAACGCTGATGGCGTCAGCCGAAGCTTTCCCGTGTAATGCCCTTTCCTGACTCCCCAGACGTTATTCCGCTATGCAAATTTGTATTGTTCTTTTGCTTTAGCGAGAATCATTTTTGTCTGTTTGTATGTGTGTTCCGCAGCTCCACCTTCTCTTTAGGCTCTCACGGGAGGTGGCTTTCTGTGACAAAAACCGTGCTACGGCACCCCCCCAAAATTTTAGGAAATTTTTCCCTTTTGGCTAAACAAGCTCTGTGTATTCTGGTTTGGTCAAACTTGGAAACTTTCGGAGGAGGACGTAAATTTCACGCGACAGCTCATTTTTCTAAACAGACTTTGTCGACCGAAAACAGCTTGGCAGTTCTTAAAGTCGGTTTGGCGCTTTCTGCTTGTTGGGCTGTGTACCTTGCTGGTTGAGACCGTTACAGTTGTCAACGAAGCAAGAAGAACCTTTGGGCCCAGCTGTGACCAAAAGCCGAACGGACACAACTCCAGGTCTCTGCGCGCAGCAGCGTTGGCTGCAACCACTACGAGACCTCTTCGGGCGGCGGACGTGCTGTTGTGACCGTACTTCGGACCACGTGGGCCCGATCAAGCAGCTACCGTGAACATTCATCGAGGCCAACAACCCCGCGACGGCGGTGGGAAGTGGGATGCTTGGAATGCCCCTCCGAGCCTCAGCGGATTAGTGTAGCAGGAATTTCAAGGGCCATTGTCAGCAGTAACCCCAGCGAAATTCCTTGAGCGGATTAGTGTAGCAGGAATGCCGGAGGTATTGTCCGAGCGACCACAGCGGAGATGACCACTATAGCGGCGAAAGCCGGGGACGCGCCGGAGGTATTGTCCGAGCGACCACAGAGGAGGCGACGTGCCGGCGCCGGTCACGCTGGCGGATAATTGAAGAATTCTGTGGCCCCGACTCGCGTTCTGGGCAATCGGCGGGGAAGCAAGTTAATTCACCTGCTGGAAGACTTCGGGAGATTACTTTCCCGCAGGGCTGGATGAGTCAGCATCTCCCCCTCTCATCGACCCAGCTGCGAGAGAGTGGAAAAACCCGCACCTGCCCAGCCGTGGGTGGTAACAAGAACGTCCCCTTCGGTCCATCCGATTGGACAGTGCTCGTCGACCATTATTCCCCAGCCAGGGATCTGGGGAAACCGAACGATATTTAACTCGGCCGTGAGTGTGGCCGAGAGAAGCCTGCTAGCTCCAGTCGACTACGGTTGACGAAGACGTTCCCCTTCCACTGAGAGCCATTCTCAGTCCCGCTCTTGTAAATAATGTAATTAATCATGTAACTATGTAAATACAGTTTTTTCCTTCACTTCCCCTACTCCCCGTCTCCGGCCCACGTTTCCTTCCTCCTTCGGCAATGCGGCGGTGATCTTGGACCCGATGCCTGGTGGGACACGCTACTAGCATCGGCAAAACATATCAGTACTCCAGTGCGCCCCGTCTAAATCAGAATTTGTGCACATACGTCCCTCCCCTCGGGACACAACTCCGCTTTGCATCAGTCTCCCCTCGGGACCGATCCGGGAGTCCAAGGAGATCCGCGTCCTTGGTCTCTTCATACAGCACCAACGCAGAGTCGACACCACCCTAGCCAAACTTCGCACGGTGGGAGACCAGGTGGGCCGCATGGTCCGCCGGGTCTCCAACAAGCGGGGCGGATTACGAAGCAAGGATGCACTGCGGCTTGCCCATGCTTTCGTAACGAGTAGAATCCTCTACTCAACCCCCTACTTGCACCTGCGCAAACATGAGGATGACCAACTGGAGGTCATCCACCGGAAAGTCATCAAGCGGGCTCTCGACCTCCCGGTCACCACGTCCAACCAGCGACTTCTGGCCTTGGGCGTGGTGAACACATTTTGGGAGCTTCGAGAGGCCCACTTAGTCAACCAATACACGCGTCTTGCACAGACCACGTCCGGTCGCCGCCTCTTGGACCGGCTACACATCAAACATGACTACCATATTGAGGAAAGAGAGAGTGCCAGCACCCTGGAGACGCGCCCTCCGGGTCCGACCCCTTCCCCGCAACATGTCCAGAGAAGACCATAGCGGTCGTCGCCAGGCGCGCGCGGAATCGTTGGCGCGATACTATGGTAACCAACAACGTGTATTACGTGGACGTTGCCGGCCCACACCGCGGGGTGTGGTACACGGCCGCAGTCGTACACAACACAAACACAGTCAACGGGTTCACTTTCAAAGCCTACAGCGCAACACATGCGGAGGAGATTGCCATTGCTCTTGCTCTCACTACTCCCAAGTCGAAACACATCATTACCGACTCGCGAGGGGCCTGTCGGAACTACGAGTTGGGCTGGGCTCCCCCGCTTGCCTGGCGCATACTGGAATATAGCTGTCGATCTGAAGATCAAACTCCACGCAACCTGATTTGGGCCCCCGGTCACCAGGGACTAGCGCGGGTTCGCACGCTTGAGAGGCAATATGGGTATAAAGAGGGCGTCTATTACGTGGACATCACAGGGCCGTCGCCCGCGGGATTCTTCACGGCTGCCGTAGTCCACCGGGGAATGAATGTCGATGGGCTATCTTTTCGGGCCCCAAATTCAACACGAGCGGAGGAAGTCGCAATAGCTCTCGCTGCCGCCGATCCAAAATCGAAAACGGTTATCACAGACTCTCGCCGGGCCTGTGAACATTATCTTGCAGGCGAAATATCACCTCTGGCCTCGCAAATTCTAAGACGCGCTCTCGCCGATCCAACTCGCACAAAAGTGATCTGGGCTCCTGGCCACCAGGGTCTACGAGGCAATGAGGCCGCTGATGCGGCCGCCCGAGCGCTCACACACCGGGCTCCTCATCCTAGCTCTCATGGCTCAGAAGCTCATAAACCGCTTCTGCGGTTCCGCGAAATCCTAATTTATTATTGCGACAGCCACCGTCTCTACCCGGCACCTGCCAAGGGGCTGAGTAAGGCGGAGGAGCGAACTCTGCGGCGCCTGCAGACAGGAACCCTTCTCTATCCTGCAATAGCAAAACACTTCGATCCGAACACAGATGGGCGCTGCCCGCACTGTGGAGAGATCTGCGATATCTTTCACATGGTGTGGGCATGCACTAAGAATCCTCACCTTCCCCCCTCCCCCACCCCCACCCGAGAGGCATGGGAGACTGCCCTCCTCAACTGCTCCACACTGGAGTCCCAAAGGGCTCTGGTCAAGCGGGCGCGAGACGGGGCCTCGTCATGCGGTGTCCCGGACTAAGGATACCGACCATGCAGCAGGGTTATTTTTTTTTAACCCTCAAGCTCTTTGATTAAAGTTTTTCACCACCACCACCACCAGGGACTCCAGGGAAACGAACAGGCCGATCAGGCCGCCCGCGCACTCTCTCCCCGGGCTATCTCCCTGTCCTTGGAAGGGTACTCCCAATCAGACAATCTGGCCATTACATTCAAACAAATCACCGATTACTACAAGGAGGAGCACCGGCTCTACCCGGCCCCTTGTAAGGGTCTGGATCGCGCTGACGAGCGCCTCCTCATCAAAATTCTTACTAACACTGTACTCTGCCCGGCGGTGCTTAAACATTTCAATACATCCTTTGATGGCGCGTGCCAGTTCTGTGGGGAGGTGGCTGACACCTTCCACATGGTTTGGGCGTGTCAGTCAAACCCATCTATACCCCCCAACCCCACCAGAGAGGACTGGGAGGCGGCCCTGCTCGGCTGTCAGGACCTAAAGACCCAAAAGGCCTTGGTTCACCGGACGCGGGCGGCGTTGCTTGCCAATGGGGCCCCGGAATAGGGGCTCCACCTAGTATTGTTAGGGGAAAGGGCCAATAGGGCCTACCCCAATCACCTCTCTGTAAATATTTATTGCATTATAAATGTTTTTCACCACCACCACCACCATCCCGGTTTAGCGGGTGCTTCCTCAATAGACTGGCCGCCTGCCTGGAAATTAGGCTCTCAGATAATAAGGCGGCACACACCCACACTATACCACATCACATGGGAGTGCGAACGAAATAAAGCATTCCACCAACACGAATTCCCGAGTGCGGAGCAATGGGAGAGCCGGCTCACCAGCAGCGAGCTCACGGCCCAAAGGGCCTTAGTGCGGCACGCTACTGATGCAGCGCGACTCAGTGGAGCCCTGGACTAGGGGCCCAACCTTGCTGAAGAGAAGCCTCAAGTCGCCGGCGCCACGAAAGACGACGGAGGCTTCGAATCCGCGAATCTCTTAAAAGATCTAAATAAAAGTTTTCTACTACTACTACTATTAGGAACTTCGGCAAAGGCCTAACTTTCCTCAAAAACCAATTTTACATTTGAAACGCACGCCATCTTGTGCTGCCATCTCTGCTGCTTCAACGCAACTATTATTGCTATTACTAAACGAACATGGTGAAAGCTTTTGAGCTCAAGTGCAGTGACACCGGTAAGTTTTTGCGTTTCTGAACTGGATAAGGTGCACTAACCTTGTTTTGTCTTCTCTACTTATCATTCTTAATGTGTAGAAGCCACGAAACGTCCTTATTTTCGAACAGTTAGTTTCTGGCGACTGAAAGTTGCTATGTTGCGAATATGCACCTGGTTGCACATGGCGTCTTTATCTTGTCAGAACAGGCGATTCTAAAACCTTCTACGGCCGGGCAATTTCTTCGGATAGCGAACACAGGGACTTTTCATAATGATCCTGAGAGAGAATTTATTTCCTAGCACGGTGTAAGAATACTATGCTTTCACCGTGTTTCCTAGAGTATGATTTTTTTTTTGTTTTTGTAGAATACGTTAAATTTTTCGTACTGGCGCAGTATACGTGCACTGTTTTCTCGCAACCGCACGGATATAACTTTGTCCTTTTGTGCCGCAAAAGTAAATATGTGGGAAACAATGCTTCCTTCTGAAGTCTAAATACAAAGTCCTGCAGCTTATTTATTGTGTGTATTGACTTTTTGTGCTAATTTTTATCAAGAAAAAGTCTATTGTTTTTCATGCTTCAGGTATTCAGCCGTACGGAAGCAACCTGATTGACAGTGGAAGTTAGTCAAGTGCACACTTGACTAACTTGAGGACGAGGACGAAAACTTTGTGCATGGCTCTACACCAGACCACCATTCCAGTGGAACCAACAGGAGGGTCATTTGGAAAAAAGCGAGTCTGATGAGAGATCCGCAGACAGTTCAATTTGCTGGAAAAAAGTGAGCTTCCAGAGGATCTTCTAGAGCTGTCAACACCACTGCAGTACTTCATATTCCTATTCCCAAGATCATTGATGTCCCTAATTGCAGACCAAAGTAATTTGTTCGCGCTCCCAAAAGATGTCAACCAGCCGCTTTGCACAACTAAAGAAAAAAAAATGAAACATTTATTGGGGCCACCATGTGGATGTCGATCATTCAAATGAGAAATATAAGATGGTACTGGAGTGCAGCGACTAGGGTAAGCCAGGTAGCCGACGCCACGCTTCGCTCTAGCACGCTTCGCAAAGCTCAAGCATCACATTCACTTTTTGCACAATCCTACACTCGACCCAAAAGACGACCCAGGACGAGATCGGCTAGCACAAGTTCGCCCTCTGATCGATGCTATCAATGAACAGCTCCCGTTGATACCACTTGAACATTTGTCTGTCGACGAAGAATACATACCATTAAAAGGCCAAAGCTCCCTCAAGCAGTACTGCCCAAAGAAGCCTAAAAAATGGGGATAGTGGTGTGAGTGGTTTCTCACACAAATTGGAAGTGTACACTAGAAAAGAAAACTCTGGGCCAAGGCTACCAGGAGAGCCTGACTGTGAGGCTAGTGGAAACGTTGTTGTACGGTTGTGCCACATGATTGCAAGAGGCATTCACCATAAAGTTTACTTTGACTTCAACTGCCTAAGTTTGCAGGTATACCTTGAACAGGAAGGTGTACACTGAATTGGTACTGTGCGGATAAATCGTGTCCCCAGAGTCAGCATGCGTTGTGAAAAGGAAGAGGGCATATTGAAGAGTGTGTTGTGGACATTCATGGCGTTGAACTTTCTTGTACAAGATGGCAAGACAATAAAGTGGTGACGTTGCTTTCCTTTTCTGTAGCGCAACCAATTTTGGAGGCAACATGGTATAACCGGCAGAAAAAGGAGTGCACTGAAATCCTATGTTCCTCTGTGATAAGTCTACAAATAAGCATATGGGAGGTGTTGATCTTTTAGACTCCCTCATCTTGCTCTACTGTCCCTATTTAAGGCCTAAAAGATATTTCCGCATTTTCCTCCACATTCTCGACTTAATGGCAGTGAATGCTTGGTTGCTCTATAGGATGAATGCCAATAACGTTGAGCCCACAACAAGGATCCATCCCTTGGGAGAATTCAAGACAAACCTGGCCACTTCACTCTGCAAGGCAGGAAAAAGCAGCCAAAGAAACGAAGACCCAGCAATGGATCCATTGAACAAGCCATTTAGGTAAAGAAGAAAAGAGGCCCGAACAGCATCCACTCCAGCACAGCATGTCAGGCTAGATGAGGTATACATTTCTGAAACATCATGCCTTCTTTCAATGCTAATAATTGCATTTCTATTTTCAGGTTGGTCACTGGGTTCTTTGGAGCTAGAAGAGAGCGCTGCAAGTTTCCCAAGTGCACAGGAATCTGTACGAGCTAATGATCGAAGTGTGGTACTCGCCTCTATTCGACAAACAGCAGCAATTGCTTGCTCTTGTACCACAGCGAAACGACTTTTGTTGTGCTTAATACTCATTATTTATAGTTTTCTCACCAAGCACGTTCGTCTTTGTAATCTGTTCTTTATTTCCATGTTGTTGCAGATATGCAACATACTTTTCTTGGGTCAATAGAAACTGTACAAAACCATTGAACCAATGTCCTGTATGCATATAAGGCGATCCTTTCAGCTGCCTGCATCTCCTGAAATGATTTCGTGACGAAACAAGATAAAATCGTGCAGTAAAGGGTTAAGGAAATGGCAGAGTAACAGACTTCTAGGTGGTCACCTAAACTGTGCCATAAAGGAAGGGGGAGGAATGAAAGAGGTGCCACAGTAGTGGCCTACAGAATAAAATTCAGGGGACACTTTGGCTTTCTAAAGTGCTGCAAGGCAAGTCTTTCCTGGTGCACTGTTTGGCATTGACTGCGAGACTGTGCTGTACTAGTGCTTCATTTGACTGCACACTTTGACTAGACATTAGAACTACACCCCAACTGCTACTTCAGCACAACTCTCTCACCGATTCAGTGAGTTCGGTTGCATCCATGGCTCTGTCCGCAGTAATGAGGTATGTAATGTACTCACCTACAGATGCTTTCGCCCCCTGTTGGAGTGGACGACAACTATTTTATTAGTTGTCTGCTCCAAAAGGGGGCGCCAGGCATCCGTGGGTGACCTGATTTCTGAGAATCCACGCACTCCGACATCATAACCATCCAAACCAACCGAAAAGCGTGACACCTCTGCCGACAACCTTCTGTCGACAACGATGGGGCATTAAAGGCTTTCGCCTTAATTTCGACCACCAGGGGATCTTTAACGTGCACAGACATTGTGCAACACACAGATGCCTTTTGCATCTTGCCTCAGTCAAGATGCAGTCAAGTTCAAACCTGCGTACTCTGGTTCAGTAGCCAAGTGAGTCCACCAGCTCCAACGGACACCAGACAAGAGAGACACACGAGTGCAAGAAGGCGAGGAGGCTCGTTTTATTGTCTCTCGGGGGTCGGCTGCAGCCCCGTCGGCCAGCTGCCTACTCAAGACCGCGCAGCTCTCGCTGGATCTTCATCCAGTTGGCCAGGGGCCCATGGCCGCCGCGGTAGTGGCAGTAGCAGCCGTCGGGCTTCAGCCGGCCGTCGGCACGCATCTCTTCGTAGTCCTCGGTGTCCCACTTGGTGAAGCCCCACTTCTTGGAGACATGCACCTGCGCCAAGACAATGACCAACAACAATCTAGCCCACCCTACAAACAACACTGGCAAATAAGTGTGCAAGGCTACCATGCTTTCTGACTCATTATACACTGCAAAGGGTACCAAAATCTGCACTTTTACTTTCACAGCTCTTAAATTGCTGGCTGCCAAATATTACGGCTCTCACCAAGCAACGCTATCGGCTGAAAAGAACACAGCAACACGAGACAAGGTGACAGAAAGGCACGTAAAACTACAGGATTGGCCCCACTAACAACTCCCCACAATGACCACGCACATCCTCTGACCACACCAATAATGCCTGTACACTCCTCTCTGAAGTTTTGTGGTTTGCAAAGCCTTCATGTTATGCCATAACCAACTAGCGAAGCATCTCCTAGTAGGCTGCAATGCACGACCCACGAAGTCGCTCTGTAGCGTACAATTCTGACTTATAGTAGGCTTGGCAAAATCAGGGTGAAGGCATTGAAGACCTCAAGGTACAACATCAGGCAAGTCCATTTCCCAAGGCAACCCCCCACTGTGAACTGGCATACATCACGGCAATTTCGTCCCCGCCAGCATTAATCTTTGTAACTTCCCGTGATTTGCGGCAACGGCACTCAGTGCAACGTTGAGGACTTTGCGGCTGATTGCACTGAAAGATTTGTGGTGCATGGGCTTGTGCAATCCAATAACAGTATGTTCATAGCCAATTCCTACCGAGTGGGCAGTGTCACGACTCAGCTTCCGACCCGCTTTTGAGCAGACGACGACCCCAAAGAAGCATGCCGCACTGAGAAAGTGCCTGCGGTATTTTGTCACGCTTCGCTGGTTGGGGATGAGCATTCCCGGAGAAGGACGCCCGGGGGCAGCGACCGACGGCGGACTGAACCAAAAGCGCCCGTTCGGGGACCAGGAGGAAGGGAGCCGAAGACAGCTCGTCGCCGCAGTTGGGGCCCACGGCGTCGCAAGGACTACACGGAGCCACACTGCAGGAATTCGCAGCGGAGTTGCAATATCTCCTCTCCCGTTCCCACGCGTTGACTCTGCCACGAGTGCCTCCGCGTGCAACAGTGCGGCACGAATGTGATTGGTGCCCATCTTGGGGAAATATGCCTCGTGTTTGATTGGCCACCGCCTGTTGGTGGGGCGGATCCTTAGGGGTTTTAAGCACGATGCGGAGTGCGAAAAGACACTCTGGGCCCTGCTGAAAAGGCCCATCCAGACGCTCGACGCTATGAACGCTTAATTTTTTATTCTTTGCTCTTCTATTCCAATCTGCCGTATGTAAATAAGTGTCTTAAAAAGTGCCATTAAACCTGCTTGTTTTCTTTTCCCAAACTCTGAAGCTTCCAACTCACCTAATCCCGGACGAGCCTCCATAGTGACGCAACAACTGGTCACGCTACCCGACTTATGATAACTGGTGGCAGAGGTGGGATGCTGCTACTCGAGTTATAACAGCAGCCACAATAGCTTTCACATTGATGGCAAAGCCTGCACGCGAGCTCCCACTGTCGTAAGCGCGGCTCACACTCTCGCTGGTGTCCCCACTCGCCCTAACTCGCCGCGACATGTACGCAGCAGATAGAACACTTTCTGGGCACGCACAGTTGTCACAGTGGAGCTGCAGATCCAAAGATAGTCCCTTGCACTTCGCGACTGCATCTCGGACACGGAGTTCCGAATGACGACACGTCGGGCAAACTGCGCCATTCATGACTACGGTCAGAGCTGGCAGATCACTAATGACGCATGACCCTTCATCAAGTGCACTTTCTTCATCTTCGAAAAGCCAAATCTTCTTTTCCGATGCACTCGCATACTGCAACGCCGCTTCAAATTTCCCGGAGGAATCGGCCTTGCTAGGCCTAGAATCCACGGGCAGACTTG
This sequence comes from Amblyomma mixtum, assembly GCF_055824585.1. Lineage (NCBI taxonomy): Eukaryota > Metazoa > Arthropoda > Arachnida > Ixodida > Ixodidae > Amblyomma > Amblyomma mixtum. The sequence goes on along the minus strand of NC_143015.1, from coordinate 45,663,185 downwards.
CCGCTGGATGAGTCTTCACTCTCGTATTCCGCCGACGCCTTCTATATTCGTTCACGGAACGGCTATTCACAGCACAATGACTGCGTTTGCTCGGTCCTGCTTTGCCAATGCCAAAGATTGGAACGCCACTCCACTGCGCACCCCGATGAAGCATGGACTCAGCAAGCAGGCTTCACTGCACACATGGATGCTTCAGCCAATGGCAAGCCCCAATCCGTACCACGCGATTTAAAAGCCAGCTGCAACGCCTGAAAAACGCAGGAGAATTGCTTTTTTAAAAAATTATTTCTTGCCCTGAGCGCAAGGAATTAGGGTCGTTGGGAGAATGCGGCTTGGCCAATCCCCTCACGTGCTCCACAATTTTTCTCTCTCTTTCCGCAATGGCGTCTGCCCGCGCTGCGTAGGTCACGAGACTCTCAGATTTCAAGCAGCCACTTAGTGTTCCTTATATGCGATTTTCACCATTTTCCCGTCCGTATTTTTGGGCTGATATTTATTACCATAAAACTAGAAGGATTAAACTTGTCAACGGCAGTGCATTATCGAAACAGGATGTCACCAAAAGGCAAGGTTACTCGTTAGGCTGCCCAGTTTGCAACTCAGGGTCGGAAAGCTGGAAAATCGGGCAATCTACAGTTGCGACCAAAATGATCTTCAACGCTTTACCGCCGGGCACTTTCTCTTGGTTTGCGTTTAATAGCAAAAGATTACGCTGTGCTGCACAGCACCAGACACCCAAGAAAACTGCTCAGCAGATATATACGAACTTCGTAACAGCCGCGAACTAGCACAGCTTCCTGACATAAGCTTGCAAAACCTGATGCTTGTTGCGAGTCATATTGAGCGCGATAGTACGTGCGGCCACCCTTACAAAGTTGCACATCGTCTGCGAGCTGCCAAGGTTATGCTATCACTTTGGTAGAAAACAGCTGCGCAACTGTTGCACACTGCTCGATTTTCCAGCCATGTGACCACACTCACAGGCAGTCACACACCCTCCACACCTTCCGCTGCACATGTCGGGACACACTGAACGCTGCCCGCCTCTTCAGTTCTGAAGGCGAAAAAGAGGCCTTCCAATAAGTTCGGGTTTACAAAGGAAGATGACAACTGAATACTTTAGAACAATAAAATAGGGTAATCTCACTACCTAACTGCTTCCCAATCCCTACAGCACATTCTGTTCACTTTCGTTAGTTTGGACTTTCGTTAATTTAAACTGCGTCAATGTCCCCATGGAGTTTGAATGAAAAGACGTAGACTTTTCTCAATTCGACTGCATCCAGGTTCAACTGTGCAACTACATACAGGGCACCACGCCTAGCTACTGTTGGGGCAAGACACGCGTACCTTCTGGCGGCCAGGGAACTTGAACTTGGCCCTGCGCAGCGCCTCGATGACGTTCTCCTTGTGCTGCTCCTTGGCACGCACCGACATGATCTTCTGGCCAATGTGCACCCGAGCCACGGTGCCCTGGGGCTTGCCAAAGGCACCACGCATCCCCGTCTGGAGCCTGGGGAGCAACCGAGAGAGGAAAGACATGGGTCACCAACAAAGAGCAGCGACATGCAGACAAGAAAAGGCCTAGTCCAGTGTGCACTTTCATCATGTCACCTTATCATCATCATCAGCCCGACTACGCCCTCTGCAGGGCAAAGGCCTCTCCCATGTCTCTCCAATCAACTCTGTCCTTCGCCAGCTGTGGCCACTGTATCCCAGCAAACTTCTTAATATCCTCCGCCCACCCGACTTTCTGCCGTCCCCTGCTCTGCTTGCCTTCTCTTGGAATCCACTCCGTTACCCTGAAGGACCAGCAGTTATCTTGCTTTCGCAGTACATGCCCTGCCCAAGCCTATTTATTCTTCTTGATTTCAACTAGGATGTCATTGACCCGCGTTTGTTCCCTCACCCACCCCGCCCGCTTCCGATCTCTAACGTTACACCCAACATTTTCCTTTCCATAGCTCGCTGCGTTCTCCTCAACTTAAGCTGAATTCTCTTTGTTAGCCTCCACGTTTCTGCCCCATAGGTGAGTACAAGCAGCCGCCCATCCCAACATACCCCACTCGAGCTAAAAGGTATAACCGCACACGAGGCAAGTTAAAAACCAAACCATCCTTCCTCATCCAACAGAATGTGAAGTTACCATAAAGGCTATGACTCGATTTTACAAACACCTGGTGAACTGCAAGAGATGTCAACAGTGTACCGACAGAGCTTCACATTAATTTTCTCTCCTCAATAAATACTTTGACCTTGTGGGCATGTGCAAAATAAACTAGTTAAGGGGGGACACTGGTCTTGAAAAAAAAAAATTTTATTAATGAAGTCACAGTTACAAAATCTTCAGGGAATACGTATTTTTGTGTGCTGATTCCGAATATGTCATTTAATTTCATGTAAAGCGATTCCTTGAGCACTTATGCAATTTTTATGCTAGTATTTTGCGGAGAGTTTTGAAGAAAATTTGCTGCAGGAAACTCGCTGAAATGCATGCCATTGGGTTCTCGTGACACCAAGGAATGCAATAAGGGTGAAATTGTCTTCCTGCCTATCAAAGAACTTAAGTTATAGAGTTTTGAAGTTGTCGCTTCAGAAATGAAAAGGAAAATGTGTATTCCTGTGTGTGAAGTGGTAGCTTCAGTACCCTATTACTCAAGTTCTATGAGAGCCAGGATGACATTTTCACCCTTATTGTATTCCTTGGTGTCAAGAGAACCCAATGGCATACATTTCATCGAGTTTCCTGCAGCAAATTTTCTTCAAAACTCTCCGCAAAATACTTGCATAAAAAGTACATAAGTGCTCATGGAATTGTTTCACATGAAATTAAATGACATATCTAGAATCAGCGCACAAAAATACATGTGCCCTCAAAATTTCATAACTATGACTAAATTAATAAAATTTTCTTTTCAAGACCAGTGTCCCCCCTTAAGCTGTAATGCACAGCAATGATTGTCTGAAGCCGAGAGAAATGGGCCGGGAACCTATCAACAATGTTTTACCGATATACTAGCGCACGCAAGCAGAGAGAAATAAGGTTGCTCTAATGGTCACTCCTCTGAACTTCCTGTGAATTCCCGTGCTTTTACATATTTTTACTTTACTGCAGCTCGAACAAAACAACTGCTCGAGTCACTTTTTTTCATTGGACTGCAGAAGTACCAAGCATAACAACTAGCAGTAGCCCTGTATATGCCACCCCGATGTAAAATTTCTCCTTTAGCTCTCCCATAAAATATAGCATCACCTTTTATTCTATCAATAACTCATTACCTAACTATGTAATTTCTTTGCATAGACTAACACCGTCTAAAGTAGGAGTCGTAGTCACACCAGGCAATTCAAGTCCTTCCTTGTGACCAATATGGACAGCGGTAAGAACAGAATCTCAACTTGTCCAACCAGACACCGCGCGAACTCTTTTTTTAATCCTGGTGAGAATTTTGAAGGTGCAGCCCACAGAGGAGTTAAAAAAAAAGCATTAAAATTTTCTTCTCAATTATCTAGTACAAGATTGGGTACGGCCCAAAGTGCAGGATACCAGCAAAAGGCAGTACAAAAGTGCAAGAATGATGGCTTTGTTTCGAGTCTTCATGCTTTCCAGTGCCATGGTGCCCAGTCAACACGGCCTGCCATTTCTCATATTGCATGAACAGTTGCTTGCTCTCTCAGCAGCTTGTGAACGTTGCCACCTTAAGCAGCTGTCTGCCAATTTAAGACGTGTACTAGCAGTTCATGGTACATCAGTAATCGATATCATGTGACGAGACATAGTTGTACTTTCGTAAACCTCCAGAAGCTTCAAACTATCACATTAAGGGGGGTTACCAGGAAAATATACTTGGAGCTCCAAATACTTTGTCTAATCACCACTTCACTACCCACCACTAAGCAGGAGTAGACATTAATGTTTTTTTTTCTTTTCTGAATATGTTTTTTCTTCACCACTCGGTACGGCAACTCGCTTTCTGGTCAGTTTTGCTCGGGAGCCAAAGTGTACATATTAACGGGGTAAGACTGCATATGGACCATCACGAAAGGGCTCACATGTATCTAATCGGCGTATTGCGACCTGCTGCTCCATATGGCACCACCTTCAAAGTTACGCGCGATAGCCTCCTCTATAAAGAATTATTACAACACTGGTTAATTTCACTGTACACCACTGTATTTTGCTACCCCTGTAGCCCTCCCCTCCCTATGACTTTGGCCCTCCAAGTATAATAGCAACAATGCCTGGGGTGGGCCCACGTACCTATCGGCCCCGGCACAGGACAACATTTTGTTGATGCGGATGACGTGGAAGGGGTGCAGCCGCATCCGCAGGTGGAAAGCGTCCTTGCCACAGGTCTTGACGAGGTACTTGTTAGCGCAGATGCGGCCAGCCTCCAGCGCTTCCGACGAGATCTGCTCAAACTCCTTCGAGATGAGGTGCACGCAGAGCGGGAACTCATCCACCCGAGCCTTCTTGCGGCCCAGGTCAAAGATGCGGATCTTCGGGTCTGCACAAAAACGACGAGAAAGCAAGCTCAACGTAATGCCAATTGTCCAGTAACCACCTCATCCCTGTGGCTCTGCCCCTACAAAATAATGTCAAGTCTCCCGTCATACCTCTCAGATTCATATACTTCATCAGTCCCCTCACTGAGGACAACAGCGAGAGAAACACAGCTGAGTTTACTTCTCAGTCAGGTCTGATAACTGGGCCTTTCGCGACTCCACTGGCCTTCACTCAGCAGCAAAAGACATGTTCACTCCTTTCAAACTTGGAACTTCTTATCACTTAGATCCCAACTCAGGATAGCGATATCAAGGGTAATAGACTCGGCATAGTTCATCTTCCATGTTTAGTTCACCGTTTGCCGTGAAGTGCATTAGTTTTAGCAAAATAAAAGCAACCCAGTCAGAAGTTTGTGCACATAGTACTCGGGAGGATGCTAATAAGTAATTGCTCGATTCGGATGACCCTGAACACAATTAAATAAAGAAATAAGCTTTACTTCAGCTCACCACTACCTCTGAAGCCCGAGGAAGCAATTAGGTAGAGCACACACAATCTATTACATTCCTTCCCCACTAAGTCCTAGATCATACAAGATAGAAGCTACGGATCTCGGTTTAGGAAGGCTCGCCAAGCTACAGCAATGCAAGGCGTGCGACGACTTTTACACGATAGCGAGCACCAGATTACTTGTTGCAAGAATTTTTTCTATCCTACAATGCATTCATGCAATGTAACCACGTCTACAGGCACGTTGTCACGAGTTCCACGTCGCGAGCAGGAATGCTGTCAGGTTGCCCCACGTGGCAAACCAAAGGTTTTTTTACTAGTGGGCATCGTTCCTCAGGCCTGCCTGCTCAATCTAGACAGATCACCTGGACCGAGAGATCACTTAAAACCGGCAAGCGACGAGTGTTTCAGCATACTTCATTCAACTCGATTCGTTCAGGAAAGCTTCCGTGCAGAGACTGCAGATCACGGTAGACTACAGGTCTGGTTTCGAAAGAAACACGAACAGGCAGCAGTTTTCTACGGGCGATGCTCGTACCGAGCAACGACGTAAACTGAAAAACGTGTCATTTCACGCCGGCTAAGCCTAGCAAAGGCATACTCACCGGGGACACCACGACAGAACCGCGACTTGGGGTACGGCTTGTTCTTGCAGTAACGATAACTGCAGGAGAAATATAATTACGTAAGACCACAGTTCCAACAACAGGCATGCGGTGACGAGATCATAATCACTGCAAAAGAAGCGTCGAGAGAGAAAAAAACCGCATACCATCTTGCGGGTCGGCGACCCATCTTGCTGGCTGGATTGCCTATTAGAAAAAAAGTAAAATAATGGTTAAAGAAAGCTCTAAATTACAGCACAGAAGAACAATAATGCTATATAGCACAGCTTGATATCAAATATTGGCCATTAAATAGTTGGATTAAGGTCGATTTCACCTGCAAGTCAAGCAGACACAACCATGCAACTCACCAAGCAAGTAGCGAAGAGAAACGGAAACACTCGCGCGCCACCTGCCTCTCTTTTCCTGTTCGTCCTTGGCTCGGCTATTTTGCGACTCTATGGATTTTGCCCGTCTCTGCTTTAAAGTTCTGGTTTCGGTTCAACGACGCATTGTTCGTGCTCGTTTGAAACTTGCATTTCGCATTTGAGGGCAACAAAATTTCACGTTTTTCAGAAGCCACCTTTCATTCAACTACGATAAACAAGCGGCTATAGTGTAAAGTACTCGAGAAGGTCTGTCCAGGGGGTTCAGGTACTGCGAATACAACGTCAGTGTGAGGGAAGCAAAAACACTCAGATATACCGTCTTTGTCAAAAGTAACCAGGCTGCATGGTTTGCTTCTAGCTTGTATAGTGGAACCATGCAGCCTGGTTACTTTTGACAAAGACTGTACTTTGTTGTTATGACAGCAACAACGTCAATCCTTGTTCTTCTAGCAGTTAGCGCACCAAGTACAGCACATAGTAATTTGTGACCTTAGTCCCTTTCAAGGACGTCTTTCAAGTAATTAAAGTCAAGGCTGATTAATTAAAGATCTTGACAAATGATCGATACACTGGACAAGAGACTGTGGGTGAGGTGTGTGGAGGCCAAGTCAACAAGCGGCGACGATTGATCAGCCAGGTAGCAGCATCTAAAAACGTTGGTGACAGCGACAAGGCCCGCAGCGCAGTGGAAACGAGACGCATCGATTTTGTCGATTTCGGTTAGTATCCTCGTCAGCCGCAAATAGCGCTCCGGTCGCCAGCGCGGTGCCGCTTTCTCTTCGCTCGCCGTGAGTGGTGTGATAAGGGAAGCGGCAGCCGTGGGGGGAGTGCTTGCGAAATCGTCCCTCTCCGTGATGCGTTTTCCATCACCCGTGGTCGCAATGTACTATTGGACAGAGGCGGTGTAATCTTGCGCTGCGTTGTGCTGTGATTATCGCACGCGGTGCGCGGCAGCGTGTGAGCGACCCGTCTCAACTGCGAGCCGGACTGAGCCATGCGTGATAACTTTCGACCAGACGCGCTACGGTGAAGAACGCCGCTAGCTGAACGGCTGTAGCTTCTCTGCTCGGGAATCATGAACGGTAAGTCCTGAATTTTGCCTCCGTTTTGTCGTGTGATCATTGCGCTTACGCGAAGCAACTTAAACTTGTGTTGCTCGAACAAGGTGCGCGGCTTTGGTGTGGGTTTCGCTTTTCCTTCGACGTCTATCTCTCTCTCTCAGTTCGGAGAAGTATTGTCGTGTACTACGTACCGTGCGCCCAGCTAAGAACGGCGCGTTCTGCGCGTGATTGCTTGCCCGTCCGTCGTCTCGTAATTCGTTTGCCCGGGCAGGTATATGGATAGTTTCGGTTTAGACGCTTTAAAACGGACGCGATGCCTCCGCCGTGTCACGTTCGAGTGTGCGCCAGGCAGCTTCCGACGCCTCGGGTTCCCTTTCAACTCGCGCTACTGATGTATTGTAATGTGTACTACACCGTCCGGTCTTTGTTTCAGAGGACACCAGCCCGTCGGATCGGCAGATCCTGCTGTCGCGTTTACTGGATGCCGTAAAACAGGTGATGTACTGCCTTCGACGGTCTCTCCCAGCCGTCTCGGGTGCCCTGTTTGGTCCATTCATTTGGGCACGATCTATGCGCGCGAAGCTACCGAATGAGTTCGTTGACTCGATCGCGGATTTTCCTTCTATCGTTAGGTGAAATGGGCGGATGCATGAGCGCGTCGGCGCGAAACCTCGACGTCGTTTCTGTGTTCGAAGCTGAGTGTGACGCAATGTTTGATTCGCTGGTCAAATTAAACGTGAATTGACTGCCGTAGCGCATTAAGGTGACGTCGCGGTGTCTGTATACAATGCATGCGTTCAGCTTGGAGAATTTAATGACACCTGACACCGACCGTTCTTGCGCTGTTGTTTTTCAGTGTCAGATCCGCTTCGGGGGACGCAAGGAGCTGGCGACGGAAAGCGATAGCAGGTGGGATTCGTCACGGCTCGTTTTCTTGCTTGCTTGTTGAAAGGCCGTTTCGTGACCGCGTTTCTTGTGTTTCGCGCGGCTCCTGCTGCTGCCGCTGCTTGTGTGTTGACCATCTGGTGATTAGCCTACTTGGTAACTGTTCCAGCAGCTGTTTGGAGCGGCTGTGCGCGTCGCTCCGAGGTGGGGTTTGTTGTGATTTTGGTTTCGGTTTTCTTATTTTTCTTCTCTTTGCATTCCACAGGGTTGTCAACTTGTGCACGCAGTTCGAAGCGGTCCTTCAGCATGGAATGAAAAGGTCCAAAGGGCTGAGCTCCATCAGGTAATTTGTGTACTCTAGGAAACCTTCCCTGTTCATGTGTGTCAGTGAGTGTAAAATGTAAACATAAACCATACACTGTCATTGGCTCCACTGTTGATGTGCTGAATTGTCCATACTACCATTCAAGGTTTTATAAATTGAGCAAATTTGCAAATACATTAATTTAGCCGGAGCTTTGACATAAGCTCCCAAACAGAAGTTAGCTCTCCGTTCGAATTACACCTCCTCTTATTTACCCCGCCGCGGTGGCTCAGTGGTTACGGCGCTCGGCTGCTGACCCGAAGGACGTGGGTTCGAACCCGGCCGCGGCAGCTGAATTTCAATGAAGGCGAAATTCTAGAGGCCCGTGTGCTGTGCGATGTCAGTGCACGTTAAAGAACTCCAGGTGGTCGAAATTTCCGGAGCCCTTCACTACAGCATCCCTCATAGCCCGAGGGGCTGGGGCTATGAGGGACGCCGCACAGGGACACACACACACGCGCGCACGCACGCACACACGCATTCATTTTTTGTGTGCATAGAATCGTTGATTTGCATGCCCTATCAAATAGAAAAGTTTTACACTGCCATGTTCATAAGAAAAGTTGTGATGCGAGAAGTTAATCTCATACATGCATTCTTGGAATGGTGCTATTTGATAGGAACAAATTCTAGAGGACCATGTACTGTGCGATGTCAGTGCACGTTAAAGAACCCCAGGTGGTCGAAATTTCCGGAGCCCTCCACTACCGCCTTCCTCATAGCCTGAATCGCTTTGGGACGTTAAACCCCACAAACCGAACCAAATATTGAAGAAACAAAGCCTGAAGGCACTGAACATAAAGGCATTTAAACAAACATGTGATGCTTTCACTCAAGCTCCTACCAGGTGTCGTCATACATAAGCTAAATATTCCCTTCAATTTTCAGGCAAGTTTCCGAGATTGTCAAGGGCCTCAACCTATGGAACACCGACTCCGATTATGGTGAGTACGCTTTGTCATTTCTGAATGAAACTTAAAGGATGCAGATGAAACAGGACATTTAGTAGGTGTTTTTGCCTGTGTATTTGCCTGTGTATTTGAACACTAAGCAGTTTTTGTGCACAATGACTCTCAGGTAGTTGGCTACAACTGAAATCTCTGTGTACTGATTGTGCTTCTTTACACGGATAATTGTATGTGCGTGTTTGTATGTGCGTGTGTGTTTTGGGGAAAATAACTAATATTCAGTGTGCTTTCGTGTCAGTTAGCCTACCTATGACTGGCAGGGTATGGATACAAAGTCTCCATGACGTTTTGAGCTTTGCTTGACAGCGAAGGCCAAGTTTTTATTTTATTTATTTATTGCACTATTCTGCAGGCCTTATTTAGGCCCGGGCTGAAGTAGGAAGAGAGAAAATTTATTTCAAACTAGCAAGAAAGTCATTTACACCTTAAATACACAAAACTATAGACCTCCTTCACCCCGCGACGTCACGGAGATGCGGTGGCGCTGATGTCAGTAGCGACTTTCGCGTGGTAGGCAAAACAGGTTCCGCCTGGCCGTGCCTACCGCAGCTGCTGCAGCTACCGGCGGCTGCATATCGTGGCTGCGCACTGCAGAAGCAGCATGTACTGACCAGCTGCGTCGCTGCTGGATCCGCGTAGTATGATAAAACGAAAAATTAGATTAAAAAGAAAACATTCGACAGAAGTCTGTCTGGTTGGGAAATTTAATTTTAGGAGAAGGTAAGTGACGCCAACCAAGTAAAATACAGGAAAAACACGACGTTTCGGGACCGGCTCGGCCCCTTCTTCACGGTGTGACTACGGGCGAGCGCAGCTTGGCTTTTTAAGCCCCTGTGTGGAGGACCTGCGGGTCAATGGCCGCAGCCCATGGACGTAGGATGAGGGGAGAGTCCCCAGGGAACGATTAACATTCTCTCGTGTTTGCTGTATGTGCCACGACTCGAGTAGAAGCCTCCTGCGTGGGTTAGCCTCCGTTTCCAATACAATGGTGCTGTCGAAGTCAATTGGGTGGTCACACCCTTCACAGTGTTCGGCCACGGCGCTGCGTTGACGATTCATGTGACGGACGTCCGCTTTGTGTTGGTTCATCCTTTCCGCGAAGTTCTTCGTTTCCCCTATGTACGACGCCGGGCAGACGGAACACGGAATTTTGTACACGACGCCCTGGGCCTTTTCTCTGGGCTGCCGGTTTTTTGGGCGGGGGAGAAGGCGACCGATAGTGCTGGTCGGTTTGTGCGTTGTCAGCACCCCTTCTTTTCCGAGAATGCGACCGAGCGTCTCGCTCACGCCTCTCACGTAGGGGATGCAAACACGTTTCCGCTTCTGGCATGCGTCTGAGGAAATAATAGACCGGATTTTGTTTTGCCTTTCTTGTTTCCTGATAATGCGCCGGATGAATGAGCTTGGGTAGCCGTTCTTTTGGAGGTCAGAAATGACTCGGTTCTTCTCCTTCCTTTTATCTTTACTTGAGGAACATATGGAGTCGGCTCTCCTCAGTAATGACGTCACGACAGATGCTTTGTGCGGGATGGGATGGTTCGAATCGAAATGTAGGTACCGTCCTGTGTGGGTTGGCTTCCTGTGCACCGAGGACTGCAGGCCTTTGTCGTGCCTTGTAAGTAGGACATCCAGAAAAGGCAGGCTGCCCTGCTGTTCATGTTCAACAGTAAATTGTATGGCCGGTTCAACTGAATTTAGATGACTCTGGAGGTTTTCTATCTCTGAGGTTTTCACCACACAAAAGCAGTCGTCTACATAACGGAGGAATAACTTTGGCTTGGGATTAAAGGAGGAGAGGGCCCGGCTTTCGACGTCTTCCATGGTTAGGTTAGCCACTGTGACTGAAATTGATGCCCCCATAGCAGTTCCGGTTGTTTGCTTGAAAAATTCTCCGTTGTAGGTGAAAAAGGTACTGCGCAGACAGAGGTCGAGAAGGCGACATACCTCATCGACGTTGAGTGGAGTTCTCTCGTGCAGCGTTTGGTCGTTTTCGAGTGCGCGGCGAGCAACGGACACAGCAAGGGGAACCGGTACGCAGGTAAATAGCGACACCACGTCAAACGAGACTAGGCTTTCGTCTTCCTCCACGGTAAGGTTCGAGACAAGTTGGACGAAATGCCGCGAATTCTGTACATGCGTGGGTGTTCTGCCGGCGAGCGGCGCCAGTACCTTGTGCAGGTAGTCAGAGAGACGTCGCAGAGGAGACAGGGTGAAGTCTACAATTGGCCGAAGGGGGACGCCAGGTTTGTGAATTTTAGGTAGCCCGTAAAAACCTGGAGCTGAGCCGTTTCTGGAGATGAGGCGGAGGTAAAGCCATTTGAAATCAGGATGCCGCTTGAACATCTCTGCCAGGGTTTTGTTGAGTGTTGCCTGAGTGTTTGAAGTCGGATCCTTGCGAACCTTCTCATACGCCCCACTGCTCAAAAGGGCTGACGCCTTCTCCTCGTAGTCGCGTCGGTCCATCACCACTGTAGAGTTGCCCTTGTCTGCCGGGAGTATGACGATGTCGGTGTCGTCCCTGAGACCGCGTAGGGCTTTTCGTTCCAGTTGAGACAGATTGCTCGGAAATTTGGGGGGTACCTTGGCGATGACACCAATCGCTTTCAGGCGGACCTCTTCCCTGACGTGCGGCTCCAGGTGCTGGATCGCATCTTCAACAGCCGCGACTAGTTTTGGGAGGGCGGGACCAGATGATATGTTGAATCCATGTCCTTTTGCGAGAACAGAGGATTCGGGCGGTGTTAAGCGACGGGAGGAGAGGTTCTTTACAAAGCCAGAGTTATGGGGGTCAGGCTGTTTCTTCTGCCGCTGCTGTAGGGCAAACAACTTCTTGTTTTGACACTCACGATGTTTGTTGGCTGCAGTGGAGGCCGCTTCCATGGCAAAGGCGTCCACCCGCGGGAAGAGCTCAGGCATCCTGTGTTCTAGTTGGCGGCGCGCGAAGAACCGGTCCAGCTCCTTTTTGCGGAGAACGGAATGGCACTCGTGTATCCGCGCACTTAATAACTGTTGCTCCGTTTTGGACACCAGCCGTAGGCCTTCTGCGGTGGTTACAGGGCGCTTTAGGCGAAGGCTCACGGGTATCACATCCTTTTCCTTGCAGGTCTTGTTGAAGTTTAGATGTGTCCGGAAGACAGCAATACTCTTGGTGATGTTGACGTATCGCTTCACTAGCTGCATGGTCTCGATGCCGAAGTCTTGGCGTATAGACTCAAAAGAAAACATTCGACAGAAGTCTGTCTGGTTGGGAAATTTAATGTTAGGAGAAGGTAAGTGACGCCAACCAAGTAAAATACAGGAAAAACACGACGTTTCGGGACCGGCTCGGCCCCTTCTTCACGGTGTGACTACGGGCGAGCGCAGCTTGGCTTTTTAAGCCCCTGTGTGGAGGACCTGCGGGTCAATGGCCGCAGCCCATGGACGTAGGATGAGGGGAGAGTCCCCAGGGAACGATTAACATTCTCTCGTGTTTGCTGTATGTGCCACGACTCGAGTAGAAGCCTCCTGCGTGGGTTAGCCTCCGTTTCCAATACAATGGTGCTGTCGAAGTCAATTGGGTGGTCACACCCTTCACAGTGTTCGGCCACGGCGCTGCGTTGACGATTCATGTGACGGACGTCCGCTTTGTGTTGGTTCATCCTTTCCGCGAAGTTCTTCGTTTCCCCTATGTACGACGCCGGGCAGACGGAACACGGAATTTTGTACACGACGCCCTGGGCCTTTTCTCTGGGCTGCCGGTTTTTTGGGCGGGGGAGAAGGCGACCGATAGTGCTGGTCGGTTTGTGCGTTGTCAGCACCCCTTCTTTTCCGAGAATGCGACCGAGCGTCTCGCTCACGCCT